>NC_057801.1:489755149-489789494 GCF_018294505.1 Triticum aestivum | reverse complement strand
CATCCAATCGATCGGCTTCAGTTAGCAGCAGTAGCGAAGGAATCGCTCGATCGAGTTCAGTTAACAGCCATCGATTGATCGCTCAGGTTCAGTAAGGCATAGCCTGCAGTGCAATCGCTCAGGTTCAGTCAGAGCCCAACGCCTCACTCGGGTTCAGTTAGAGCCAATGCCTTGCACACATGCGCGTACATGTACGAGAGAAACGCGCATTGCTCGGGCCCCGACCTCCCACCGTAACCGGGAACTCCCCGAAATTTTCCTCGCCCTCGCTTCTACCATGGTTTTTTCCGTCATGGACGGCCCAAAGAATGTCATGCAGCTGCGTCTCCAGCCCACCCAGGATGAAAAGCCCATTTTCTGTCATGATTTTTTGTCATAGAAGTAGGAGCCCACCACATCTATGATGATACCGGGTTTTGTCACAATTATCATCATAGAAGTGTCATATGTATGACAGAAAAAAATTCGTTCGGCCCAAAATGTCACGTATGTGTCTTCTTTTTGTAGTGAAGAGGCTCACGCGAGCCCATGGCATGCTTCCCAGTTGCCAGCCCAAAGGAGAAGATGTGTTGCATCTGGATGTAGTTCTGGATGGGTGTGTTGAGGAACTCAGCGTCCCTTGGGTGGTCCTAAGAATGAAATGCAAGTTGATGTAGGGCGGAACCCTAGGGGCCGATCTTTCACGTTTGGAGTGGATCCTATGGGGAAACACGAAGAACGCGCGGAAGAACATGAGGGAAATCACGAGGGGAAACGAGAGAAACACTCAACCGACACAAATTTGATCACACAAGTGCTAGATCATCGAGGCAAAAAGTAACACGAGAACCATAGTCAACAAAGGACGATACAAAGGTAGCCGTTCTTCTCCGTGAGGAGGTCTTGATTGTCTTCTCCGGATGGAGGCCTTGAATCCGGATGGATCTTCTCCGAAGAGGTGCGGTTCCTCATGAGGAGTACATCCGTGCGGATGAGAAATGCTCTATCTCAAATGAGCTAAACCAATGCTAAGTCTCGTAGGGGGGAGGAGGAGTCCTATATATAGGCTAGGGGGTGAAGGGGTACATGGGCTCAGCCCAACAAACGCGCGCACAATTGCTGGCCGGATGATCCGGGTGGGGAGCTGGATGATCCGGGCTTGGCTGGATGATCTGGGTGGAGGCCCGGATGATCTGGAAGCATGGGCGGTGGCAGTGCTGGTCCGGATGTCCGGCTGGCGGTACGGATGTCCGGGCGGGGTCCGGATGATCCGGGGCAGCGTCCGGATGGTCCAGCTTCAGGTGAGAGCTTCGGGTGTCTTCGGGGAGAGTTAGCCGGATCGTCCGGACCGGGGTCCGGATCGTCCGTGCTCTGTCCGGATCGTCCGGGCCCATGTCTAGATCGTCCGGCCAGCCTGGTCCTTGGTGTTTTTCCTCTCTGTCTTCACGCATATCTTCCGCTTCCAGTTCTCCTTGCATCCTAGCTTCTCCATGGCTAACTCCTTGGTACCTGAGTATACAAAGCGTCTCCGTTTGAGGTAGTAGCCATGTCTCATGTGAATCGAAAGAGAGTTGTGAGAGGAGAGATGTCACCTCCATTTCGAGAGC
This sequence comes from Triticum aestivum, assembly GCF_018294505.1. NCBI lineage: Eukaryota > Viridiplantae > Streptophyta > Magnoliopsida > Poales > Poaceae > Triticum > Triticum aestivum. The sequence goes on along the minus strand of NC_057801.1, from coordinate 489,787,908 downwards.
TCTTGCACGTGCTCGAGTCATAGGTCGAAGTGGTGATGTAGGAGATGTAGATGCATCCATGGGGATGATCGTGGGATGCTCCGCATCATCTCCCCCCCCCCCTTGGGAAACATCTGACCTCGGATCGAAATCTTCATCACCATGGTAAGGCAAGAGGTCTTTGACGTTGAAGATGTCACTCACGTTGTACTTGTCGCTTGGTAGGTCAATCTTGTAAGCATTGTTGTTGTAGCGTGCTAGCACCTTCAAGGGTCCATCGGCTCAAGGGAGAAGTTTGGACTTGCGTTCGTTGGGGAAGCGGTCCTTGCGAAGGTGTAGCCACATGATATCACCTATGTTGAAGATCATGGGTTGCTTGTTGACGTTGAGCTTGGTCGCTAGTCGTTGTATTTGGTGCTCGATTGTGTTCCTTGTATCCTCATGCATCTTCTTGATGTATCTTGCGCGTGCACTCGCATCCATGTTGGTGCGCTCTTATAGAGGAAGAGGGAGAATGTCCAATGGGGACAACGGGTTGAAGCCGTAGAAGACCTCGAAAGGGGACTTGCCGGTAGTCGAATGTCTTGCACGGTTGTAGGCGTACTCGGTGATGGGTAGACATGCCTCCCACTCCTTGATGTTCTTCTTGATCAACACGCAAAGTAGAGTGGAGAGCGTCCTGTTCGTCACCTCTGTTTGGCCGTCGGTTTGAGGATGGTATGCGGATGAGAATAAGAGCTTGATTCCGAGCTTGGCGCATAGCGTCTTCCAAAAGTAACTCAGGAACTTGACGTCACGGTCGGAGACGATTGTCTTTGGTACTCCATGGAGGCGCAAGATTTCCCTACAAAAGAGATTTGCAATGTGTGAAGCATCGTCTATCTTGTTGCAAGGAATTAAATGTGACATCTTAGAAAATCGGTCCACAACAACAAACACAGAATCCTTTCCATTTTGAGTTCTAGGCAAACCAAGTACAAAATCCATGCTAATGTCTTCCCAAGGTTGATAAGGAATAGGACGGGGCATGTAAAGACCATGGGATTGAGCTTTAGACTTAGCTTTGCGACATGTAGAGCATCGGTTGGTGAAGCGTGAGACGTCGCGGAACATCTTGGGCCAAAATTAGTTCTTGGAGAGCTTGGTGAATGTCTTGTCGCATCCAAAATGTCCCATGAGTCTGCCTCCATGAGCCTCTTGCAAAAGGAGCAAATGAAGAGAAGATTCGGGAATGCATAGTTTGTTAGCTCTCATAAGATAACCATCCTTGATGTAATATTGTTCCCAAGATGTATGCGTCAAACATTTAGTATAAGGAGGAGCAAAAGATGGATCATTAGCATACAAGTCTTTTATGTGCTCAAAGCCTATAACATTCAACTCAAGTTTAGTGACAAGCGTGCATATGCGGGAAAGTGCATCAGCAACTACATTTTCCTTACCCTTAATGTACTTGATCACATAGGGGAAATATTCAATAAATTCACTCCATTTGGCATGACGCTTGTTCAACTTAGTTTGACCTTTTAAGTACTTAAGCATTTCATGATCAGTATGCATGACAAACTCATGAGTTCTAAGATAATGTTCCCAAACATGTAGCACATGCACTAAAGAATACAATTCTTTGTCATATATGGGATAGTTAAGTTGAGCACCAGAGATTTTTTCACTAAAATATGCAATGGCTTGTTTTTCTTGCATCAAAACTCCGCCAATTCCGGTACCACTTGCATCACAATGAACCTCAAAAGTTTTCTCAAAGTTGGGCAAAGCAAGAATCGGTGCATGAGTAAGCAAAGACTTGAGCTCATCAAAAGCGGTGGATTGCAAAGATCCCCAAACAAAAGGAGCATTCTTCTTACTCAAAGCATGCAAAGGAGCGGCAATAGTGCTAAAGTCTTTCACAAAGCGACGATAAAAACCCGCAAGGCCAAGGAAACTACGCACTTGTTGCAAATTTGTGGGTTGGGGCCAAGTTTTAATTGCTTCAATTTTAGATTCATCAACATGGACACCCTTGGAAGAGACAACGAAACCCAAGAAAACAAGTTTTTCAACACCAAACGTGCATTTTTTCAAGTTGGCATAAAGACGTTCCTTGCGAAGGGTTTGCAAAACAGCCCTAACATGATTAAGATGCTCTTTCATGGTTTTGCTAAACACAAGAATATCATCAAAGTAAACCACAACAAAGACTCCAATATAAGGTCGAAGCACAAAATGCATAAGACGCATGAAAGTGCCGGGAGCTTCCGATAACCCATAGGCATAACTAACCACTCATACAAGCCAAATTTGGTTTTGAATGCAGTTTTCCACTCATCACCTTCTTGTATGCGGATTTGATAATAGCCACTTTTAAGATCAATTTTTGAGAAAAAGGCGGGACCGCTAAGTTCATCAAGCATATCATCTAGGCGAGGAATGGGATGCCTATAGCAAATGGTAATAGCATTTATAGATCTACAATCGGAACACATGCGAAAACTTCCATCTTCCTTAGGCACAAGTATAACCAGAACGGCACAAGGACTTAAGCTTTCACGTACATGACCATTGTCGATTAGTTGTTATACTTGCCGTTGGATCTCCTTATTTTCTTCGGGGTTGACGCGGTATGGATCTTTGTTTGGAAGCGGCGCTCCGGGGATGAGGTCGATTCGATGCTCAATGCCTCGTAGAGGAGGTAGACCCAGAGGTAGCTCATTGGGTAAAACATCTTGGAATTCCTGCAAAAGAGATTTAAACACTAAAGGTAGCTCATGAGAGGTGTTAGTTTTTGGTTCCCCATCCTTGCACACAAGGACAAAGTGCATAACACTCGATGGGTTCTCACACACTTCTCTCATCTCACTTTTTGTGGCAAATAGGACTAGGTTTTTCTCTCTAGGCGAAGAGGCGCTCAAGTTTGGCTTGTGGCTCTCACTCACTTTTTGGTGGATCACTTTCTCACTCTTCTCTCCATGATGGGTGGCTTGCTTGTCGACTATCACTTGACTAGGAGACATAGGTCGTAGCACATACTCCTTCCCTTTCATCTTGAAGCTATAGTGATTGGTACGCCCGTTGTGGAAGACACCACGGTCGAATTTCCATGGTCGACCAAGAAGGAGGTGGCAAACGGACATTGGGACGACATCACACTCCAAAGTGTCCTCATATGCACCAATTTTGCAGGAGACTTGGACCGTATGCTCAACTCGTAAAGTGCCGGAATCACTTAGCCATTGGACTTTGTATGGGTGTGGGTGCTTCATCTTGACCAATTGAAGCTTGGAGCATAGTTCTTCACTTGCCAAGTTGTGGCAACTACCTCCATCGATGATGACCTTGACGGACCTTCCATTGATGCCGGCCTTAGTGTGGAAGATGTGGCATCTTTGGTCTTCTTCTTGTTGATGTTGAAGAGTCAATACCTTGGAGACAACGAGAGCGGGGCTCGAATCCTCATCACAAAAGACTTGATCATCTTCATCCTCATTCACTCGCTGGTGCATGACCACTTGCTCAAGGGCTTCCATCTCCTCGTCACTCATGGAGTCATAGGTGCCATCGTCGTTGAGGATCATGGTGCACTTGTTTGTGCATTCATAGGGAGGCCTCGGCCGCTGCAAGTGAAACACTTGAATGAGCTTGTCTTGACGGTCTCATCGGTCGGAGTAGATGATGAAGCACGCGGCTTGAAGTTGCTTGTAGTATGATGAGGACGACTTGAACTTGTCGAAGTTTTCTTGTAACTTGACTTGTCGTCGTTTCTTGGAGAAGGCTTGGTTGATGTAGAGGTTGGAGGAGTCGTTGAAGCTTGGTTGTTGGAGAAGCCGTAGGTCTTGGATGAGTACCTGGCATACTTGAAGTCATCTTGCACTTGACGTTATGCCTTGGTCGCTTGATGCACGAGCTCAATGAGGTTGTAATAGGGTTGGAAGTCAGCGATCTTCTTGATGGAATGATTGAGTCCATTCAATAAACGTGCCATTGTTTGCTCATCATCTTCCTTGACATTGGCTCGAATCATGGCTATCTCCATTTCCTTGTAGTATTCTTCAACACTCTTTGTTCCTTGCTTGAGGAGTTGGAGTTTCTTGAAGAGGTCGCGGTTGTAGTAGGTGGGCACAAAACATGCTCGCATGACATCCTTCATTTGAGCCCAAGTGGTGATTGGAGGTTCACCTCTTGCTTGTTCACATAGTCTTGGAACTCAAGTGATGCCATGGCGATCTTCTTCTCTTCCTCATAGTTGTGCAAACGAAAGATTTTGTCGACCTTCAATGCCCATGAAAGGTACTCTTCGGGGTCATTGCTTCCATTGAACTTGGGCATGGTGAATTTTAGCTTTCCATAGCGTTGCTCTTCATTGTGTTGTTGGCGATGGTGATGATGACGCCCTTGACGTGGAGGGTAATCATCCTCATATTGCTCTTGGCGTGGAGGAAGTCCATGATCAACTTGCTCTTGTTGAACTTGAGGTTGAGGTGGAGCTTGACGAGCTTGTGGAGGAGCTTGAGGAACTTGACGTTGCACACGCGGTTGGTAGTTCCTCTCTTGGATTTCTTCTCGAAGGGCTTCCTCTTGATTGCGCCATTCGCGATTGCGGTTGGCGATGGCTCGACTTGATTCTTGAAGGGCATGCTGCGCCTCAAGAGCTTGCGCTTCACGTTGTTGTTGTTGAAGACGTTGAGCCTCGGCGTCTTGTTCCTCTTGATGGAGACGCGCTCGTTCTTCCTCCTGGCGATATAGACATTGTCGTTCTTGAGCTTGAGCAAACGCAACTTGATGTGGTGGAGGACGAAGTTCTTGCTCATTGACTTGCTCTTGTGAATGCTTGTCGTGTAGCGGATTGCGAGATGCATGATGGTCTTGACGCGCGGCTCATCGAAGAGTGTTCGGTGACGGTGTACTTGAGCCAGAGAAGGTGTCGTCGGAGTGTCGACTTGAGTGGCTCCGTCTTGAGTATAACGATGTAGAAGGAGGACGGTTCACCAACAAAGCGCGGATCTCATCCATCCTTGCATAGTTCTCTTGCTTGTGCGCATCGAGCTTGTTGTCGAAGTAGTCCTTGGTACATTGCTCGGAGAGTCGCAAGTCGGTGGCGAGGTTGTCGATGCGTTCGTTCATAGCTTGTTGCTCTTGATGCAACGCTCGTTGTGCACCAAAGAGGTGGCTCTTGGTGACGTATGATGACATGTCGTCGTCTTGCTCGATGAAGAGTGGGTTGGTAGACGTACTTGGCCTATCCATCATTCCAAGCAAAATGTTAGTGTGAGAAGGAGAAGAACTTTTACCAAATGTACCTTGACCGATGTTGACAATGAATCAAGTTCACTCAAATGCGGACAATGAAATAGCACTCTTGGTACCAATTCTTGTCGGTTCTCACACCTACACAAGTAAAAGCTTATGGTGGAGCTTGGTTAGGATGGTGGCATAAAATTTGATGCAATTGTTAGTTTGACTCAAAGATGTTGAAAAAGATTTGCAAATTCGCAAATGCAACAAGTAGACCAAGCAAGTAGTGGAACACGGAAACACACACGCAAATAGAATAATGGGATTGTGCAAGCCAAAAATGAGCCAAAATGTGGAGACCATGAAAATGCTCTTGTTGCACAATACTCGAGAGACGCTAGCACGATTGCATAATAGGCGGATACGTAGCTTGTGCACAACCTACTAGGCAAAAACACAACGATCTCTATCCCAAGTATGCTATATGTATGGTATTTCGGTGATATGATGCAAGATGATCGGGTATGACAATCTTAATATAGTATGATGCTATGGTTCTTGCTTATGAGCTCTTTGCTTATCTTTCTCTTTTGCTTAAAATCTTGGTTGGCCCTTTCACTTTTGAGCTCTTTTCTCATGCGATACTTCACGAACCAAGATAGCAACTGTGTATGCGATGACAACTTTGTGACACAAGAGATGATATGCTATGTATGCTATGGTGTATGATCACTAATGAGCACAAGTCACGTTGCCGGCAATACTCAATGGCTAGTCTCGATGGGTAAGCTACGCAAAAGATGGGATATGATGGTTATCAATGCAATTGCAAGGTATGACAAATATGTCGTTGAAGTTACAGTTCGTAGCGAAGATGAGTAGTCGACGAAGATGAGCGGTGGTGATGTTGATGTGGCGCCGTACCTAAATAGCCGAAACACAATAGGACACGGGAAATCACAACTCAAATTATCGAACCCAAAGTTGAATGGTGGTACGGAGGGTGTGTCGTGGGGGTTTGGCAGGTGAAGGTGGTGGTGGTTGAAGTGGGTGGAGTGCGGAGGCGTAGGTGGTGGAGGAGGAGAACTGTAGAAAATACAGTTTCGGCAGAGGAAGCCGGATGATCCAGGCCAGGAGCCGGATGATCCAGGCGCGTCCGGATGATCCGAGTCAGGGTCCGCATGATCCGGGCAGGTCAATCTCGCTCGGGAACTGCTCGGGATGAACTCGAAAACGGCGAGAAATTCGAAGATTTCGCGGATTTTGGAAGGATTTCGAGGGGGAACAGGTGGGGAAAGGCAAGATCCACGAGTTACACACCGAATCCACGGATCAAAATCAACAAAACATCATCAAAACCAACAAATCACAAAGAAATTTGGGGGCTAATTTTGGTGGGGATTTTCGGATTTAGGATGAAAACAACAAAATCAAGCTAGAAAACACGGGGTAGGGGCTCCAAAAACATGATCAGCATGGCTCATGATACCAAGATGATGTAGGGCGGAACCCTAGGGGCCGATCTTTCACGTTTGGAGTGGATCCTATTGGGAAACATGAAGAACGCATGGAAGAACAAGGGAAATCACGAGGGGAAACGAGAGAAACACTCAACCGACACGAATTTGATCACACAAGTGCTAGATCATCGAGGCACAAAGTAACACGAGAACCATAGTCAAAAAAGGACGATACAAAGGTAGTCGTTCTTCTCCGTGAGGAGGTCTTGATTGTCTTCTCCAGATGGAGGCCTTTAATCCGGATGGATCTTCTCCGAAGAGGTGCGGTCCCTCACGAGGAGTAGATCCGTGCGGATGAGCAATGCTCTATCTCAAATGAGCTAAACCAATGCTAAGTCTTGTAAGAAGGAGGAGGAGTCCTATATATAGGCTAGGGGAGCGAAGGGGTACATGGGCTCAGCCCAACACGCGCGCGCAGGCGCTGGCTGGATGATCCGGGTGTGGAGTCGGATGATCGGGACTCGGTCGGATGATCCGGGTGGAGGCCCGGATGAGCTGGAGGCGTGGGCGGCGGCGGTGCTGGTCCGGATGTCCGGCTGGCGGTCCGGATGTCCGGGCGGGGTCCGGATGATCCGGGACGGCGTCCGGATGGTCCGGCTTCAGGTGAGAGCTTTTGGTGTCTTCGGGGCGAGTTAGCCGGATCGTCCGGACCGGGGTCCGGATCGTCCGGGCCCTTGTTCGGATCGTCTGGCCAGCCTGGTCCTTGGTGTTTTTCCTCTCCGTCTTCACGCATGTCTTCCGCTTCCGGTTCTCCTTGCTTCCTAGCTTCTCCATGGCTAACTCCTTGGTACCTGAGTATGCAAAGCGTCTCCGTTTGAGGTAGTAGCCATGTCTCTTATGAATCAAAAGAGAGTTGTGAGAGGAGAGATGTCACATCGATTTCGAGAGCTCTTGCATGTGCTCGAGTCATAGGTCCAAGTGGTGATGTAGGAGATGTAGATGCGTCCATGGGGATGATCGTGGGATGCTCCGCATCACAAGTGTTGTTAGTTGCAATTAGGAGTAGGCAATGGTGGACAGTATGAAAAGGAAGAGGGCTGTGGGCAAACCGCGACATGGCCGGTGATACGTCTCCAACGTGTATCTATAATTTATGAAGCATTCATGCTATTTTATTATCTGTTTTGAATGATTACGGGCTTTATTATACACTTTTATATTACTTTTGGGACTAACCTACTAACCGGAGGCCCAGCCTATAGTGCTGTTTTATTGCCTGTTTCAGTATTTCGAAGAAAACGAATATCAAACGGAGTCAAAATGGAATGAAACCTTCGGGAGCGTGATTTTTGGAAAGGATATGATCCGGGAGACTTGGAATTCAAGCCAGGTAAGGCTCGAGGAAGCCAGGAGATAGGAGGGCGCGCCCACCCCTGTCTCCTGGGCCCTTCGAGGCTCCCCCGACCGACTTCTTTCGCCTATATAAGTCAACATACCCTAAAAACATCGTAGAGGAAGATAGACCAGGAGTTCCTCCTCCACAAGCCTCTGTAGCCACCAAAAACCTCTCGGGAGCCCGTTCCGGCACCCTGCCGGAGGGGGGATCCCTCACCGGTGGCCATCTTCATCATCCCGTCGCTCTCCATGACGAGGAGGGAGTAGTTCACCCTCGGGGCTGAGGGTATGTACCAGTAACTATGTGTTTGATCTCTCTCTCTCTCTCGTGTTCTCTCTATGGCACGATCTTGATGTATCACGAGCTTTGCTATTATAGTTGGATCTTATGATGTTTCTCCCCCTCTACTCTCTTGTGATGAATTGAGTTTTCCCTTTGACGTTATCTTATCGGATTGAGTCTTTAAGGATTTGAGAACACTTGATGTATGTCTTGCCGTGCTTATCTGTGGTGACAATGGGATATTCACATGATCCACTTGATGTATGTTTTGGTGATCAACTTGCGGGTTCTGTGACCTTGGGAATCTATGCATAGGGGTTGGCACACGTTTTCGTCTTGACTCTCCGATAGAAACTTTGGGGCTCTCTTTGAAGTACTTTGTGTTGGTTGAATAGATGAATCTGAGATTGTGTGATGCATATCGTATAATCATGCCAACGGATACTTGAGGTGACAATGGAGTATCTAGGTGACATTAGGGTTTTGCTTATTTGTGTCTTAAGGTGTTATTCTAGTACGACTCTTGGATAGATTGATCCAAAAGAATAAATTTGAGGTGGTTTCATACCCTACCATAATCTCTTCGTTTGTTCTCCGCTATTAGTGGCTTTGGAGTGACTCTTTATTGCATGTTGAAGGATTGTTATATGATCTATCTATGTTCTTATTATTGAGAGAACTTGCACTAGTGAAAGTATGAACCTTAGGCCTTGTTTCCTACCATTGCAATACCGTTTACGCTCACTTTTATCATTAGTTACCTTGCTGTTTTTATATTTTCAGATTACAAAAACCTTTATCTACCATCCATATTGCACTTGTATCACCATCTCTTCGCCGAACTAGTGCACCTATACAATTTACCATTGTATTGGGTGTGTTGGGGACACAAGAGACTTTCTGTTATTTGGTTGCAGGGTTGTTTGAGAGAGGCCATCTTCATCCTACGCCTCCCACAGATTGATAAACCTTAGGTCATCCACTTGAGGGAAATTTGCTACTATCCTACAAACATGTGCACTTGCAGGCCCAACAACGTCTACAAGAAGAAGGTTGTGTAGTAGACATCAAGCTCTTTTCTGGCGCCGTTGCCGGGGAGGTGAGTGCTTGAAGGTATATCTTTAGATCTTGCAACCGAATCTTTTTGTTTCTTGTTTTATCACTAGTTTAGTTTATAAAAGAAAATTACAAAAAAATGGATTTGAGTTTGTCTCATACGCTTCATCTTTTTAATATCTTTCGTGAGTATGATGAAAAGGAAAATTGTGCTCAAGTGCTACAAGAAGAATTACATAGAATGCTTGGCATGAAATATGTGAATGATGAGCATTATTGCAATGTTGTTAGTATGAATTCCTTGAATATCCATGATGCTAATTATATGCAAAGCCACAAGCTTGGGGAAGCTATGTTTGATGAAGATGATATTTTTTGTCCCCCAAGTTTTGATGAGCAAATTTATTATGATGAAAGCATGCCTCCTATTTATGATGATTATATTGATGAAAGTGGGTTTAGAAGAGTGTCAACTCTCGGAAGTAGTGATCCCACTATTTTGGAGGATGTTGAATCTTATTGTGATGAATATGAAAGTGGATTTGGAAGAGTGTCAACTTTATTAAGTGATGATTCCACTGTTTCGGAAGAGGTTCCAATTGATTATGAGAACAAAGTTGCTATCTATGATGATTATTGTGATGACTTGTATGCTATTAGGAATAATTATAACCATGAAACTTTTCATCATGATTTTAGTTTTCAATTGGATTATGCCTCACATGATAATTATTTTGTTGAGTTTGTTCCCACTACTATTCATGAGAAGAAATTTGCTTATGTGGAGAGTAGTAAAAGTTCTATGCTTGTGGATCATGAAAAGAATGCTTTAGGTGCTGGTTATATTGTTGAATTCATTCATGATGCTACTGAAAATTATTAGGTGGGAGGAACATATGCTTGTAGGAATTGCAATAATATCAAGTTTCCTCTCTATGTGCTTAAGCTTTTGAAGCTATGCTTGTTCTGCCTTCCTATGCTAGTTTATTATTGTTCCCATAAGTTGTTTGATCACAAAATCCCTATGTATAGGAAGTGGGTTACGCTTAAATGTGCTAGTCATATGCTTCATTATGCTCCCGTTATGTTTCAATTCTTATCTTTTATGTGAGCATCATTGCCATCATCATGCCTAACTAAAAAGGCATTAAAGAAAAGCGCTTGTTGGGAGACAACCCAATATTTACCTTTACTGTTTTTGTGTGTCCACATGATTATTCTACTGTAGTAATCATGTTTTATAGCTTTTGTTTCAATAAAGTGCCAAGTAGAACCTTTGGGAAGATTTGGGTGAAGTTTATGTGATCTTGTTGTAAAAAACAGAAACTTTTGCGCTCACGAGATTAGCTGCCATTTTTTACTGGAGAGTGCTTTTAGGTTGATTCTTTTTGAAGATTATTAATAGAAAAATTCCTCAGGTCCAGCAATTTATTTCAGAATTGTTGAGTTCCAGAAGTATACGTTTGATACAGATTACTACAGACTGTTCTATTTTTGACAGATTCTGTTTTCATTGTGTTGTTTGCTTATTTTGATGAATCTATGAGTAGTATCGGAGGGTATGAACCATAGAGAAGTTAGAATACAGTAGATATTACACCAATATGAATTTAGAATGAGTTCATTACAGTACCTAAGTGATGGTTTTATTTTCTTATACTAACGGAGCTTACGAGTTTTGTGTTGAGTTTTGTGTGGTTGAAGTTTTCAAGTTTTGGGTAAAGACTCAATGGATTATGGAATAAGGAGTGGCAAGAGCCTAAGTTTGGGGATGCCCAAGGCACCCCAAGGTAACATTCAAGTACAACCAAGAGCCTAAGCTTGGGGATGCCCCGGATGGCATCCCCTCTTTCGTCTTCGTTCATCGGTAACTTTACTTGGAGCTATATTTTTATTCGCCACATGATATGTGTTTTGCTTGGAGCATCATTTTATTTTATTAGTATTTGCTTTCTGTTATTTATAATAATATTTTGCATCTATATTTTCAATAAAAATGTCAAGGATAGCCTTTACCATGCTTATTTTGCAAGTATACAGGTTGCTGTTTGAAAACAGAAAGTTTACCGCTGTTGCAAAAATTCCCTAGAAAAGTAATATAGTGATATAAAAGTAAGAGAGTGATATAATTTTTGGAGTTAGGGAAGTATTGATACTCTTGCATTCTTTACAGACTGTACTGTTTTGGCAGATTGCTGTTATGGTTGCATTGTTTGCATATGTTTGCTTGTTTAATGATCATATTTGAGGATAGGAGTATTAAATATGCAGAGACATTTACTATGCAATGTTGAATAATAATTTTAGTGATTTGTTACAGTAGAAAATGATAAGGTTTTGCATTGGTTTATACTAACCCATCTCACGAGTTCTTGTTGAGTTTGGTGTGGATGAAGCTTTTGATAAAAAGAGAAACCATGATATGAGAGGAATTAAGGAGACACAAAAGTTCAAGCTTGGGGATGCCCAAGGCACCCCAAGATAATATTTCAAGAAGTCTCAAGCATCTAAGCTTGGCTATGCCCCGTTAGGCATCCCACCTTTCTTCTTCAACAACTATCGATTAGTATCGGTTGAGCCTAAGTTTTTGCTTCTTCACATGAGTTGTGCTATCCTTGCAATGTCATTTTATTTTGCTTTGCTTGCTGTTTGAATAAAATACCAAGATCTGAAATTCTTAAATGAGAGAGAGTCTTCACATAGTCACATAATTATTTAGCTACTCATTGATCTTCACTTATATCTTTTTGGAGTAGTTTTTCATTTACTCGTGTGCTTCACTTATATCCTATGAGTAAATGGTTGAATGAGTTGAATGTCATAAATCTGGAATTATATATGTCTCATTTGCTTATCGCGTGGGGAGTAATGACTTCACATCTATTAAGTAGAGGTTTATTGAAGGTTAGCAAGCATTGTATTGGTCATTTGAACAATTCATGAAAGAATATTGAAGGAAGAGAGATTTCACATGTAAATATACAATCCTAGACATCTTTTATAATTGTGAGCACTCATTAAGTATGACATGCTAAAGAGTTGATGTTGGACAAGGAAGACAACATAATGGGTTATGTTTTCTCACATCTCAGTTAAAGTATATTGTCATGGATCATTCAAACATGTTGAGCTTGCCTTTCCCCCTCATGCTAGCCAAATTCCTTGCACCAAGTAGAGATACTACTTGTGCTTCCAAATATCCTTAAACCCGGTTCTTGCCATGAGTGTCCACCATACCTACCTATATGTGGTATTTACCTGTCGTTCCAAGTAAATTTGCATGTGCCAAACTCTAAACCTTCAAATAATAATCTGTTTTGTATGCCCGAATCACTCATGTAGCGACTAGGGGCTGTCAGTATCTTCCATGCTAGGTGGGTTATTCTCAAGATGAGTGGACTCCGCTCATCATTCACGAGAAAAATGGCTGGTAACCGGGATGCCCAGTCCCATGATCAAAATATCAAAATCAAATCAAAAAATAATAATTGCAAACAAAACTCCCCCAGGTTTGATGTTAGTTGGAGGCACCCGTTGTTTCGGGCAAGCCATGGATTGATGATTGTTGGTGGAGGGGGAGTAAAAACTTTTACCATTCTGTTTGGGAACCGCCTATAATGTATGTAGTATGGAAGATATTGGGAACTCTTGGTTGTTATGTTGACAATGAGATCATACCTCTCAAAATTATTTATCTCTATTTCAAAATTGAGCTCTGGCACCTCTGCAAATCCCTGCTTCCCTCTACGAAGGGCCTATCTTTTACTTTATGTCTTTTACTTTATGTCTTTTACTTTATGTCTTTTACTTTATGCAAGAGTCAAGGTGATCTTCACCTTTCCTTTTTTCATTTTATCCTTTGGCAAGCACCTCGTGTTGGAAAGATCCTGATATATATATATATCCAATTGGATGTAAGTTAGCATGAACTATTATTGTTAACATCGCCCAAAGGTGAATACATTGGGAGGCAACACTATAAGCCCCTACCTTTCTTAGTGTCCGATTAAAACTCCATAACCATAAGTATTGCATCAGTGTTACCAATTGTAGAAGACTATATGATAGTTGAGTATGTGAAGTTTGCTAAATTGAAGCTCTGACATAGACCCTTCCTGAAAATAAGATGAATTGCAATTGTTTGATGACTGAGAATGAAGTTTGCTAGTTTTCAAGAAAGTTTATGGTCTATGCTTTAACATGTGAATTGCTTGTTACTTGTTCGTGAGAAGTTTTATTAAATGAACTGCTGTTATGACATATAATCATGCTAGAAAAGGTGATTGAAATTATCATTGATCAAACTTGTGCACCTTCTAGCATTCACACTTCATAAATTCTTTCTTTATCATTTACCTACTTGAGGACGAGTAGGAATTAAGCTTGGGGATGCTGATACGTCTCCAACGTATCTATAATTTATGAAGCATTCATGCTATTTTATTATCTGTTTTGAATGATTACGGTCTTTATTATACACTTTTTTATTACTTTTGGGACTAACCTACTAACCGGAGGCCCAGCTGAAAGGATCGATATGGCTGACTAGAGGGGGGTGAATAGGCAACTAACAATTTTTAGGCTTTTTCTTTAACAATTTAAACCTTGCAACGAAATAGGTTGTCTAGATGTGCAACTACGTGGAGAACCTATATGATGCAAAGACAACTAGCACACTAGCAAGCAATAGATACAACACAAGTAAGCTTGCAAAAGTAAAGGCACAAGATAACCAAGAGTGGAGCCGGTGGAGACGAGGATGTGTTACCGAAGTTCCTTCCGTTTAAAGGGAAGTACGTCTCCGTTAGAGCGGTGTGGAGGCACAATGCTCCCCAAGAAGCCACTAGGGCCACCGTAATCTCCTCACGCCCTCACACAATGCGAGATGTCGTGATTCCACTATTGGTGCCCTTGAAGGCGGTGACCGAACCTTTACAAACAAGATTGGGGCTATCTCCACAACACTTGGAGGCTCCCAACAACACCACGAAGCTTCACCACAATGGAGTATGGCTTCGAGGTGACCTCAACTGTCTAGGGTGCTCAACACCCAAGAGTAACAAGATCCGCTAGGGATAAGTGGGGGGAATCAAATTTCTCTTGGTGGAAGTGTAGATCTGGGCCTTCTCAACCAATCCCGAGCAAATCAACAAGTTGGATTGGCTAGGGAGAGAGATCGGGCGAAAATTGAGCTTGGAGCAACAATGGAGCTTTGGGGGAAAGAGGTAGGTCAACTTTGGGGAAGAAGACCCCTTTATATAGTGGGGGAACCAATCCAACCGTTATTCCACTGAGCAGCCCCGCACAGAGCGGTACTACCGCTTGGGCAGGGCAGTACTACCGCTTAGGGCGGTACTACCGCTCTTACCCAGCGGTACTGTCGCGCTGACAGGGTCCTGACCCCAGGGCGGTACTACCGTGGGGGTAGGCGCGGTACTACCGCTTGGAGCGGTACTACCACCACTACTACCGCCCTTAGTACCGCAAAACCCGACACAAAAAACTTCGTTCTCGAATCAAGGTGGCAGTAGCCCCGAAGCACTGCGGTACTACGGCCGAAGACCACAAGCGGTACTACCGCTCGGAGAGCAGTACTACCGCTTGGGAGCGGTACTACCGCTCTGGGAGCAGTACTACCGCTGGGGTGCTTCGGCGGTACTACCGCTGTGGACCGTGGTACTACCGCTGGGGCAGGACAAAGCATACTTGGGGGAAAAGGGCAGCTCCAATGAAGCGGAAGGAAAACGACGGGTGTGATATGGATGTGTACGTGTTGATTCCACCCTAGCCTTACCAAAGCAGATCCCCTCTTGATAGTACGGTGACTCCTACGAAACTAGACCACCAACAACGAAATGAAGGAGCTACACCGTCTTGAATAAAACACCGAGGGGAGATAATCATCTCGTGCCAAAGGATGAATCTCTGAAAGAACTTAACGCACACGATTAGTCCGCACAAGCATTGTCATCAATCACCAAAACATCTTGGGGATAAATATGCCCTTACAATCTCCCCCTTTTTGGTGGATTGATGACAATACGGGATTGGCACAATATGAGAGATATAGAACAAGGGCAAAAACCCCAACGTCCTAAAATGTAGATGAGCTCCCCCTAGATGTGTGCTATCTAGGATAAGTGCTTTGGACTGCACGGCACACATACTAGGATCAAAGATCCCCCTACATTTTAGAGACCAACCACCTAAGCGGGGTAAAAGAGAGTAGCAAAGATAACTTAACAGGATAAGCATGCAACTCATAAGCTAACTTAACATGATAAGCATGCAACTCATAAGCTAGATAGTGACATAGATAATGATACTGGAAAGATAAGGTAGCATATGTCTCACACCATATGACTCGAACTTAGGTCTCACTGACAAACCAAACAAAGCAAAAGCAAGGAAAACACAAACACAAGAGACGGAAGACACAAAGCACAAATCCCCAAACTCTCTCCCCCTTTGGCATCGAGACACCAAAAAGGAGAGGGAGTGTTACTACGGCTCCAGGTGAGAGCAAATGAGGGACACACACATCAGAGCTCAGCGGGATCATCTACGCTACCGTCGTCAGTCTGGAAGTGCTCGGCATCAGAATCGGTCCACGGGCAGTGCTGCTGAATCCACTCCTCCTCCTCGGTAAGCTGGTCCTTAGACCCATTGATAACTGTAGCACCCAACTGACGCATGAGCTCCTTGTAGAGACCTTGGGCCTTCTTCTCAGCCACATGAGTCATGTACTGACTGTGAGACTCCATGCAGAACAACTTCTTCATCTTGAGCTTGAGCTTCTTTGCCCAAGAGGGCTCTGCCTCAGAAGGCACGTAGTCATCATCATCATCCTCAGCCCCAGTCTCCTCCTCGGTCTCCATGGCAGTAGCAGACGAAGGAACTCCAGTCCTAGGGGCCTGAGTGCCCCAGTTATCCTTCTTCCTTAGATGCTTGACATCGTGAGAGACCAACTCTCCAGTCTCCAGTAACACCTGGGGATAGACACGATCCCAGGCCTTCTCAATGAGCAGCATGATGAACGGACCATAAATCGGGCACTTGCGCTCGGAGATAGCAGATAGCAGCTCAGACCACATAACATGAGAGATATCCAAGGACTCACCGGTGTTCTGTCCCTTCTCACGCTGGCAGAAGAGAAGCATGTCCACGAGATAGGAGTGAACCTGGTCCAGATTCCCGATACGAGGGAAAAGAGTCTCTCTGAAGATACGGTGAAGGATATCCAGATAGGCAGGCAGCTCATAGGTTTCCTTATTCGTCTCAGGATTTATCCTCAAAGTGCAGTAGGGCCATAGAGCTTGCTTGTGAGTGGCATTGGTGCAGCGGTGGGGGCGAAAGCTGTCAGAAGACTCAAGACCTAGATCTTGCACCCCAATCAACTCCATGAAAGCTTTCCACTTAACTAAAAGCAACTTGCCATTGGTCATCCAAGTCAGTGTCCTGTCCTCATCAGTCCCAAGGTGAACCGTGGCATAGAATTGGGCCACAATATCAGCATCATAGTCCTTGTTGAATTGCATGATCCCAAGAATGTTCAGTTGAGTGCACATCTGAAGAGCTTCACCAAAGTATTCAGGATCTTTCTCCATATGGCCGGACTCGATGGAGTGCACGTTGACATAGAGATTCTTCTTGGCTTTGAGAACATCAAAGAAGATGGCAAACTGGAACCTGTTCTAGAACGAACGGTTGACCAAAGTGGGATCTTGGTCTTCCTCATACGGGTTGCGGCGGCGCCTTGCCCAGAACTCCTTGGGCGGCATTTCTGGCACGGTTTTGCCTGGCTTTGGCTTGACCCCAGGCTTCTTCTAGAGTTGAGGTGGAGGTGGAGCACTTGAAGAACCTCCGGCAGGCTCGATGGTGCGGTAGCGCTTGGACGTGGCACGACCGGGGTTGACATGACGAGCCTGATGCTCAGGAACCTCATCACCTGGAACCACACACAAGAACACACAAACAACCAGAAAGAACGAGCATAAGCCACAAAACATGAGCAAAAAGGATCACTGAGAGGTAGGAATATGGTGGAAACTGCTAGAGGGTGGTAGTACCGCGACCCGCGAGCGGTAGTACCGCTCCAAGCGGTAGTACCGCTCTGGAGAGAGTGGTAGTACCGCTCGAGGCGGGGAAACAACAGTTTCCTACTGCCGTGGTCAGATCCGGTACTACCGTCCTACCAAATTCAAAAATACTCCAACCAAACACTAATCCAAATTGTCTAGAAGCATTCTCCATCCTACTCAAGCCTAGATCTGGCCAAAAATCTAGAGATGCAACTGCTATTGCCCCTAAGAAGCTAGATTGGAAATCTAGACAAAAGGAAACAGGGAACGGGGGCAATACCGTCATCCATGGCAAGAGGACAAGGTGGGGATCGACTCCACCAAAGGAAATGGAGAGGAGCGCCCCGGAGAGGGAGATCTGCCGGAGCCCTCCCACGACGCCGGTTGCTGAAGAGAGAGAGGAACAGAGCGAGTGGGCGAGCGAATGGGTATGGGGGAGAAGAAACTCCCCCTGCCCCCGATATAACCCCCTGCCCGCGCCTCACAGCGGTAGTACCGCGCTGGAGGGTGGTAGTACCGCTAGGAGCAGTAGTACCGCTTCAGCAACCGCACGGCTTCTAGACCAACGGCTAAATCTCCAAAAAGACGGAAAGGAAGGCCAAGAGAAAGAGAAGACCAACAAGGAAACACACACACAAGCAATGGACCAGAAACTACTCAAACAAAAACAACCACACGAAACAGAGCGAGCTCTATCCTCTCTCAAGAGAGGGCGGTGGCCGGAGCCACCTATGTTTGAGTCAATTGGTATGGCACCGCGAAGAATTATCCTTGGGCCCATGACCAAAACTCGTCTTTGAAGCACAATTACCATCAAAAATGGCTAATGTGAAAGAGTTGATCGATTTATGCATAATGGGGGGAGGGAGAGTTCATTGAGAGAACAACACTCCCCCTATGTCCATGCCTACATCTAAGCTAGAAAACAAGTTGAGTGAGGTGGGGTGTGCAAGGGTTCAAGTCACATTGCTCAAATCAATGATATTTAGCTCATTCCTTAACTCGCGAAATCTTGCTTCATCCAAGGGCTTCATGAAAATATCTGCAAGGTTATCATGAGTGTTGACATACTTGAGCTCGATCTCCCCTCGCCTAATGTGATCCCGGATGAAATGATACCAAATCTCAATATGCTTCGTCTTGAAGTGTTGCACCGGGTTGAGAGAAATCTTGATGGAACCTTCGTTGTCACACCAAAGAGGCACTTTGTCACAAATGACACCGTATTCCTTTAAAGTTTGCCTCATCCATAAAAGTTGTGCACAACAACTACCGGCCGCCACATATTCCGCTTCTGTGGACGAGAGAGATACACAACTTTGCTTTTTGGAAGACCAACTCACCAAAGAGCACCCAAGAAACTGGCACCCTCGGAAGTGGACTTCCTACCCACTTGGTCTCTCGCCCAATTGGAATCCGTAAATCCTTCAAGCTTGAAGTTTGCCCCTCTTGGGTACCATAAGCCAAAGTTTGGGGTCTGAGCCAAATATCGAAAGATTCGCTTGACCGCCACATAGTGACTTTCCTTCGGTGCGGCTTGAAACCGTGCACACATCCCCACACTCAACATGATATCCGGTCTAGATGCACAAAGGTAAAGCAAGGAACCAATCATGGAGCGATATACCTTTTGATCCACCGCTTTACCATTGGGATCAATGTCAAGTTGGCACTTGGTGGGCATTGGAGTAGAAGCCGGCTTGACATCACTTAGCTTGAATCTTTTTAGCATGTCTTGAGTGTATTTGGCTTGGTTGATGAAGGTTCCTTCTCTTATTTGTTTGATGTCAAAACCAAGGAAGAACTTCAACTCTCCCATCGAAGACATCTTGAACTTAGAGGTCATTAGAGCGGCAAATTCTTCATTGAAAGCTTTGTTAGGAGAACCAAAGATAATGTCATCAACATATAGTTGGCACACAAACAACTCCCCTTTGACCTTCTTAGTAAAAAGAGTGGGATCGATTAGCCCAACTTCAAATCCACGATCTTGTAACAACTCGGTAAGGTGGTCATACCACGCACGTGGGGCTTGTTTAAGGCCATAGAGTGCCTTATCGAGTTGATACACATGATCCAGGAAGTAAGGATCCTCGAACCCGGGGGGTTGCTTTACATAAACCAACTCATTAATGGGACCATTAAGAAAAGCACTTTTCACATCCATTTCTTGCAACTTAAAGTTGTGATGGGAAGCATAAGCAATCAACAAACGAATGGATTCAAGGTGAGCAAAGGGAGCAAAGGTTTCACCGTAGTCGATACCCTCGACTTGGGAGTAGCCTTATGCTACCAATCTTGCCTTGTTGCGAATGATGTTCCCATGAGCATCTTGCTTGTTCTTGAAGATCCACTTGGTTCCAATGATGTTATGGTTCCCCGAAGGCCTTGGCACCAATCTCCACACCTTGTTGTACTCGAAGTTGTTGAGTTCTTCATGCATGGCATTAAGCCAATCTGAGTCTTTGAGCGCCTCATAGACCTTATGGGGTTCAACACAAGAGACAAACGCATAATGTTCACAATAGTTTGCTAATTGTCTATGAGTGCTTACCCCCTTTCTTAAGCTTCCAACCACATTCTCCATGAGATGGCCTTTGGTGGTGAGTTTGGAAGCAATCTTCGCGGCACGACGCTCTAATTCCTCCTCGGATGTGGAAGGAGGAGGGTTCACTTGATCATCTTGAGCATCGTCATGAGCTTGTTCTTGATCTTGAGCTTGCTCATGATCTTGAACTTGCTCGAAGGGGAGAACTTGACCTTGGGCATCATGTGGAGGTTCACCACCATCTTGAGTTTGATCTTGCCCTTGCTCTTGTTCTTGAGGTTGAGGGCCTACACTTTGTTCTTCGGAAGCGTGTGGGTCTTGAGTAGGTGAAGGCTCCACTGGAGTGGAGCATTGTCCTTCTCCTTCGGCCACAAGGGGTTCCTCAATGGGTAGAATATGACCAATACCCATTCTTATTATGGCTTGGGGAAGAATTTCATCACCTACATCACAAGTACCACTTTTCTCCACTTGGGAGCTGTTATTTTCGTCAAACTCCATGTTACACGTCTCCTCAATGAGTCCATTGGACTTGTTGAGAACACGGTAAGCATGAGAGTTTGTAGCATAGCCAACAAATATGCCCTCATGAGCTCTAGCCTCAAATTTAGACAAACGAACACCTTTCTTGAGAATGAAACACTTACACCCGAACACCCGGAACTACTTGAGATTGGGCTTGTTCCCGGTGAGTATCTCATATGGAGTCTTGTTCAATCCTTTGCGGAGATAGAGCCGATTGGATGCATGACATGCAGTATTGATGGCTTCGGCCCAAAAATTGTATGAAGACTTGAACTCCGCCATCATGGTCCTTGCCGCATCCATCAACGTCCGGTTCTTCCTCTCTGCAACACCATTTTGTTGAGGGGTGTATGGTGCAGAATATTGATGCTTGATCCCCTCATCACTAAGAAACTCATCCAAGGTGTAGTTCTTGAATTCGGTGCCGTTGTCACTTCTTATTGTCAAGATCTTTGCATTATGTTGGCGTTGAGTTTCATTTGCAAAGTCGATGACGGTTTGTTGAGTCTCACTCTTCCTCTTGAAGAAGTATACCCAAGTGTATCTTGAATAATCATCCACAATCACCAAGCAATACTTTCTACCCCCAAGACTATCAAAAGATGGAGGCCCAAAGAGGTCCATGTGCAGGAGTTCCAAGGGTCTCTTCGAGTAGATGATAGTCGTGGGAGGGTGAGTCGTCTCATGAAGCTTTCCTTCGATACAAGCACTGCAAACATGATCTTTGGCAAAACTAACATTCATTAGTCCATGAACATGGTCCCCCTTGAGAAGACTTTGCAAAGATCTCATATTGACGTGGGCTAAACGGCGATGCCAAAGCCATCCCACATCAACTTTAGCCATTAGGCATGTCGCGGTCTTAGTGGGTTGCTCCGAAAAGTTAATCACATGGAGACCATTCTCGACATGCCCAACAAAGGCTACTTTAAGAGTCTTGCTCCACAAGAGGGCCACGGTATCAATATCAAAGAAGGTGGCAAAGCCCATGAGTGCGAGTTGACGAACGAAAAGTAAATTGAACGCAAGGGACTCAACAAGCATGACTTTCTCGATCGTTAGATCATGAGAAATGACAACCTTGCCAAGACCCAATACCTTAGAATGTGAGGCATCACCCCATTCGACATTGGTGGGCATAGATGGGATCTTGTGCACGTCCACCACCAAGTCCTTGCTCCCGATCATATGATTTGTTGCTCCACTATCGAGCAACCATGATCCCCCACCGGAAGCAAACACCTACAAGAGATCAATGCTTGGTTTTAGGTACCCATTGAGCAATGGGTCCTTTGATGTTAGCAACAAGGGTCTTAGGAACCCAAATAGACCATTCAATGTACTCATAAGAAGAACCAACAAATTTAGCATAAACATGCCCATCACTAGCACGACACAACACATAAGAGGGGTTAAAGTCGCCGGCTTTGTTGGGAGAGATGGCTTTGCACTCTTTGGCATCACCACTCTTCGCATTGTTATTCTTCTCCTTAGGAGAACCCTCTCCCTCCTTCACAAAGGTTTGCTTGAGCGGGGGAGGTCGATTGGTCTTGTTATTCTTCTCCTTGTTCTTGTTCTTGTTCTTGGACTTGGGCGAGAACCCAACTCCCTCCTTGCCCACAACTTCCTTTTGATTACTCAAAAGGTCATTTAGGTTCTTCTCGCCTTGTATGCATGACACAAGACCTTTCTCGAGTTGTTCCTTCAACTTGGCATTCTCCTCCACAAGGTGCACATGCTCACAACATGGGTTAGTAGCATTTGC
Organism: Triticum aestivum; assembly: GCF_018294505.1. Classification (NCBI taxonomy): domain Eukaryota; kingdom Viridiplantae; phylum Streptophyta; class Magnoliopsida; order Poales; family Poaceae; genus Triticum; species Triticum aestivum. The sequence goes on along the minus strand of NC_057801.1, from coordinate 489,765,587 downwards.
ATTATCAATTAAGACCATGTGAGGAAATGTGGCCTTTTCCTTGGTTAGCTTAACTTGGAGTTGAGCATGAGACTCCTTGAGGTTTGCATGAGCACCTTTCAAGACTTTATGGGCCTTGTCAAGTACATCAAACTCCTCCTTGAGTCTAGCATGATCAACCCCAAGTTTAGCCTTCTCGGAAGTTAGAACATGAGACACAACAAGAGCATGATCAAGATCTTTCTTTAATTTGGCATGGTCATCGTTGTGTGACTCCTCAAGAGCCAAACGATGCCCATGCTCTTCCTCAAGAGCATTAGATAGATCCGATATCTCATCGGCATAATCACGACTATGACCTTCCATCTTAGAGTTGGTTTCTTCGTGAGCCTCAATCATGTCATTGGCTTCACCAAGTTGTTCCAAGAGAGCAACGAAGTGCTTCTTGGATTTGCCCTTGAGCTTACTCATGAAGGACTCAAATTCATTTACCTCCTCATTAGACCCCTTACCATTATCAAAGTCATCCGTTGAAGGAGGGTTAGGAATAATGGTGGTTTTAATGTTGGGGGGTACCTTGTTGGTGGCCTTAGCCATGAGGCACTTGGCGGTGATGTTCTCGTTAGGTGAATCGAAGAGAGACACCTGGGGAGTTGTGACAATGGCAACGGATGCCATGGCCATTGTTTCACTATCTTCATCATCATCGTCATCCTCATGATATTCTTCTTGAACCACCAACCCGCGAGTAGGAGTCTTCTTGGTGAAGTTGTTCTTGTTGGGGAAGGACTTGGCTTTGTCTTTTCGGATGAACTTGCCACCATTGTCTTCCCGCTTCTCGTAAGGACAATCCGCAACGAAATGGCTCACATTGCCACAGTTGAAACAAGTTCTAACTCGTTGCTTGCCCTTGAGGCCACTTGAGTTGTTGTTGTTGAAGTAGGGTCTTGTATTCTTCTTACTCCAAAATTGTCTTGAGGCAAGAGCCATGTGCTCATGATAATCATACTTCGTGTCTTCGGGGTTGCTCTCCTCATCTTCCTCTTCTTCTTCTTCTTCCACACTAACCTTGGCCTTCAAGGCAAGATTGGGCTTCTTTGCCCTTTGAGAACGGAGCACCGCATTGTCGGCGGTCTTGTCCAAAATGCTCATTGCAACAAACTCATCCAACACTTCACTTGAGGTCATGGAGTGGAAGTCCGGTCTTTGATGAATGACGGAGGACATGGCCTTGTTGTAGGGCATCATGGCCTTGAGGAACTTGCGTTTGATCCAGTTGTCATCCGTGTCCTTGCTCCCATGATCTTGGAGTGCGACCGCGAGTTTGGTCACTCTTTGAAAGAGCTCACGAGGTTCTTCATCCTCTTTCATTGCAAACTCATCGGCTTCATCTTGCACCACTTCATAGTTGGAGCGTTGAATACTAGCACTTCCTCGATAGAGAGACTCAACACATTTCCATGCTTCTTTAGCCATGACATGAGGTCGAAGATGAGGGAGATCTTCGGGAAGGATTGCATCTTGGATGATGAAGAGAGCACTCTCATTGAATTGATTGTCCACTTCTTCTTGAGGGGTGAAGTTGCTTGGGTCATGAGGATAGAAACCTTCTTCAATGATTCTCCAAAGGTTAGTATTCACATGTTTTAAATGACGCTTGAAGCGATAAACCCAAGAATCAAAATCTTCATTTTTCACATATTTAGGAGGAGGACCGGCATGATTCAAATGAGTAGAGGGGATCGGTCCTCTATACACTGGGGGTTCCACATTGGCAAAGATGCCGGTGCCATTTCTACCACTAGTAGAAGGACTCTTTTCACTGTTAGCTTCCCCCTTGTCGGAGGTAGCATCTGTCACCTTGTTAGTGGGATCACCCACTTTCATCGGCGAGGTAGATAGTTTAAGTCCGTCTAGGAATTCAGAAAACATGCTTTTAACCTCGGCCGTCATGGAAGTTTTCAATGTGTCTAAAGCCACATTGAATTCCTCACGTGAGACCGAGGTTCCCCCTTCAGCCGAAGACGAGATGGGATTCACACCGGAGTGCTCCTCCGCACCGTCATGGGTGTCAACCATACTCTTCGGACGACAAAGTCCTTAATAAAGAGATGAGGCTCTGATACCAATTGAAAGGATTGATATGGTTGACTAGAAGGGGGGTGAATAGGCAACTAACAATTTTTAGGCTTTTTCTTTAACAATTTAAACCTTGCAACGAAATAGGTTGTCTAGATGTGCAACTACGTGGAGAACCTATATGATGCAAAGACAACTAGCACACTAGCAAGCAATAGATACAACACAAGTAAGCTTGCAAAAGTAAAGGCACAAGATAACCAAGAGTGGAGCCGGTGGAGACGAGGATGTGTTACCGAAGTTCCTTCCGTTTAAAGGGAAGTACGTCTCCGTTAGAGCGTTGTGGAGGCACAATGCTCCCCAAGAAGCCACTAGGGCCACCGTAATCTCCTCACGCCCTCACACAATGCGAGATGCCGTGATTCCACTATTGGTGCCCTTGAAGGCGGTGACCGAACCTTTACAAACAAGATTGGGGCTATCTCCACAACACTTGGAGGCTCCCAACAACACCACGAAGCTTCACTACAATGGAGTATGGCTTCAAGGTGACCTCAACTGTCTAGGGTGCTCAACACCCAAGAGTAACAAGATCTGCTAGGGATAAGTGGGGGAATCAAATTTCTCTTGGTGGAAGTGTAGATCTGGGCCTTCTCAACCAATCCCGAACAAATCAACAAGTTTGATTGGCTAGGGAGAGAGATCGGGCAAAAATGGAGCTTGGAGCAACAATGGAGCTTTGGGGGGAAGAGGTAGGTCAACTTTGGGGAAGAAGACCCCTTTATATAGTGGGGGAACCAATCCAACCGTTATTCCATTGAGCAGCCCCGCACAGAGCGGTACTACCGCTTGGGCAGGGCGGTACTACCGCTTAGGGCGGTACTACCGCTTAGGGCGGTACTACCGCTCTTACCCAGCGGTACTGCCGCGCTGACAGGGTCCTGACCCCAGGGCGGTACTACCGTGGGGGTAGGCGCGGTACTACCGCTTGGAACGGTACTGCCGCCACTACTACCGCCCTTAGTACCGCAAAACCCGACACCAAAAACTTCGTTCTCGAATCAAGGCGGCAGTAGCCCGGAAGCACTGCGGTACTACGGCCAAAGACCACAAGCGGTACTACCTCTTTGGGAGCGGTACTACCGCTGGGGTGCTTCGGCGGTACTACCGCTGTGGACCGCGGTACTATCGCTGGGGCAGGACAAAGCATACTTGGGGAAAAAGGGCAGCTCCAATGAAGCGGAAGGAAAACGACGGGTGTGATATGGATGTGTACGTGTTGATTCCACCCTAGCCTTACCAAAGCGGATCCCCTCTTGATAGTACGGTGACTCCTACGAAACTAGACCACCAACAACAAAACGAAGGAGCTACACCGTCTTGAATAAAACACCGAGGGGAGATAATCGTCTCGTGCCAAAGGATGAATCTCTGAAAGAACTTAACGCACACGATTAGTCCACACAAGCATTGTCATCAATCACCAAAACATCTTGGGGATAAATATGCCCTTACACCAGCCCATATTGTTGTTTTATTGCCTGTTTCGGTATTTCGAAGAAAAGGAATATCAAACGGAGTCCAAACAGAATGAAACCTTCGGGAGCGTGATTTTTGGAAAGGATATGATCCGGGAGAGTTGGAGTTCAAGCCAGGGAAGGCTCAAGGAAGCCAGGAGATAGGAGGGCACGCCCACCCCTGTCTTATGGGCCCCTCGAGGCTCCCCCGACCGACTTCTTTCGCCTATATAAGTCCACGTACCCTAAAAAAATCCTAGAGGAAGATAGATCAGGAGTTCCACCGCGCAAGCCTCTGTAGCCACCAAAAACCTCTTGGGAGCCCGTTCTGGCACCCTGTCGGAGGGGGGATCCCTCACCGGTGGCCATCTTCATCATCCCGGTGCTCTCCATGACGAGGGGGGAGTAGTTCACCATCGATGTTGAGGGTATGTACCAGTAGCTATGTGTTTGATCTCTCTCTCTCTCTCGTGTTCTCTCTATGGCACAATCTTGATGTATCGTGAGCTTTGCTATTATAGTTGGATCTTATGATGTTTCTCCCCCTCTACTCTCTTGTGATGAATTGAGTTTTCCCTTTGAAGTTATCTTATCGGATTGAGTCTTTAAGAATTTGAGAACACTTGATGTATGTCTTGTCGTGCTTATCTGTGGTGACAATGGGATATTCACGTGATCCACTTGATGTATGTTTTGGTGATCAACTTGCGGGTTCCGTGACCTTGGGAATCTATGCATAGGGGTTGGCACACATTTTCGTCTTGACTCTCCGGTAGAAACTTTGGGACACTCTTTGAAGTACTTTGTGTTGGTTGAATAGATGAACATGAGATTGTGTGATGCATATCGTATAATCATGCCAACGGATACTTGAGGTGACAATGGAGTATCTAGGTGACATTAGGGTTTTGGTTGATTCGTGTCTTAAGGTGTTATTCTAGTACGAACTCTTGAATAGATTGATCCGAAAGAATAACTTTGAGGTGGTTTCGTACCCTACCATAATCTCTTCGTTTGTTCTCCGCTATTAGTGGCTTTGGAGTGACTCTTTGTTGCATGTTGAGGGATTGTTATATGATCTATCTATGTTATCATTGTTGAGAGAACTTGCACTAGTGAAAGTATGAACCTTAGGCATTGTTTCCTACCATTGCAATACCATTTACGCTCACTTTTATCATTAGTTACCTTGCTATTTTTATATTTTTAGATTACAAAAACCTTTATCTACCATTCATATTGCACTTGTATCACCATCTCTTCGCCGAACTAGTGCACCTATACAATTTACCATTGTATTGGGTGTGTTGGGGACACAAGAGACTTTCTGTTATTTGGTTGCAGGGTTATTTGAGAGAGACCATCTTCATCCTACGCCTCCCACGGATTGATAAACCTTAGGTCATCCACTTGAGGGAAATTTGCTACTGTCCTACGAACCTGTGCACTTGCAGGCCCAACAACATCTACAAGAAGAAGGTTGTGTAGTAGACATCAGTCGGCGTAGTGCTATGCCTCGAGAACTATGGATCAAGTGTTCTCATCCCATGAGGCGCCGCTAAGGTCTCTCAGCTTGGACACTTGGATCCATCGACTTCTCCACTTCCTCAGGTGGTTGTACACCTGGGTGGCAGACACCTCTTACCCACAGAACTCGAACACCTGCTTCGCAACGGTGTTCAAGTGCACCTCCTTGAAGCCCTTGTCAGTCCTAACTCCACTAGAGATGAGCTCACACATCTTGTTCAACATGAACATGGACACGAACGGTTGTCACTTCATGTTGTTCGACCTACCATCCTTCTTTGCCTTTGCTGCTGCTAGCTTGATTGCAGCGGCAGCAACAGCAGCAGCGGGAGTTGGCTCAACGAGCACTACTAACACATAGAGGGAATCAGACGTGAACACCTCTGAATCAGGTGCCATCTCGGACATAGGCCGCAAGTCCTCGACAAACGATGGAGCAAACTGGCTGTCGGACACGACAAGGGGCTGACTAAGATTTTGTGTCTGTGTGGTCATGTCCTACAATCGTAGCATGCATTGACAGTAAGCATAGCACACAACATACCGGACAATCCATGAAAGCAGAAGCATACATGTACATTGTTCATCACTATCATAGTAAGCACATGCTTCATCGCTATCATACCAAGCATACCGGACAATCTATGAGCAGGAACATACATCTACAACAAACAACATGCTACAAATGGACCACCAATAGCTACAAATCACAGATCTAAGCATGATTCAACACAAGCACAAGGTTCAACTTCAAACTCTACTACTAATCTAGCCTACCACATGCTTGAACATCTAGCCCTACCACAAATTGCAACCGCAGCATAGCAACCAACCATATCAGCTCACAGATCAGACCACTAATCGACCATGCATCTAGATCAAACCCTAGCTGCAGCTCAGATCTAGCTAGAAGGAACAAAGAGAAAGGGGGATTGAACTCACAGAGGCCATGGTTGCATCTTGAGGACAAGGGGGGACGGTCGTGGAAGATCAACGCCGGTCGGTGAAGGAGTGCCGACGCCGTGGACTGCCGGCCGATGAAGATGCGCCGCTTACTTGCTCGTCGGTGCCGATGCGCGTCGGCCGGAAAGCTCGAACGGAGGAAGAATGATGGCGGGAGTTGGGGCGGTGAGGGAGGGGCTAAATAGGGGTGGACTCGGCGGGAGGTGAGTCGAAATCCTCCCGTCGATTTTTTGGCGACGCGGGCGAGCTCACGCCATCTCCCCTGCTCGCACGAGGGGAGAAGCGCGTCGCCCTCCCCTGCCTCGCCCGAACCAGGCTCGCGAGCTACTGCCGATTCAGGCGTTTCTTGGGCCTGGTCTGAACGTGCTTTAAGTTCCGTGCGACGCGGACCGCAACGCAGACAACCAAACGGGCCACTTTCTTCCCGCGCGGACCAGACTGGGCCTAATACGGGCAATATACCTGGCCATACCTCGGTCCAGGCCGGGCCTAACCAAGCCCGATGCAAAAAACTCAGGCCTGGGCCTAGCCCTGCCAACAGGCCTGTTTTCTGAGCCCGAACCCGACCCGAACACATAAAAGCCCGTTGGGCTCTGGGCCGGGCCGGGCCGGCCCGACTTTCAAAAAACGCAAAAATGACGGGTCCGGACCCAACCTTCCAGCTTAAAATCTAGGCCCGAGCACGGTGCAGGGGCAGCGTCAGACCGGACCGGATCGGGTCAGGCTGCCCATGGCCAGGACTAGCGGGCAACCAAACACGCCCTAGAGAAAGAGGAGTCCTGAAGATTTGGCTGGGTGGCTGGGAGCCTCGGACTGGTGGCAGCACCCGACAGGCTGCGAGATATATACATTGAATAGTAAGATTGGACAGAGTACGTGGCACCCGTAAATATCGCGGGCATGGGGCTGCAGAAAAAGCGCAAAGCGCGCCGAGATATTTTGGTTGACTGGCTGGATCCAAAAAAGAAATCATCCACCTGCCAGTGTTTACATGGCCGAGAAGCTGCTACGTCACCCCGGCCACTCCACCGTCCTCCCCGCGCCACTCCTCTCCCCGCCCTCCTACGCCTTTAATGGCGACAAGACGCGGCCGTATGTGTACCAACCAACCACAGCTTCTTCTCCCTAATCCTGCGCGAGGCGGAGAGGGAGAGGAATCATTCCCCGCCGGAAAGCCTCGCCGCGCGCCCACACGTTTTTATTCCGCGATTGGGACGGCGATGCGCGCGCGGAGCGGGAAAGGAGTGGCGGGGCTGAGCGCTCGGCCATGCTAGCTCTTGGCTGGGGCGCAAGTGGATTCACGGACAGGTGCCGCCGCCCGCCGCCGCTAGTTGCTAATTTGTGGTCTTTTAAGCCTTTCTGAGTAGTTCTGGACCAGAGGAGCCCCGAGCGAACGGCTTAGGTTCTTGGCCGGACTGTTCTTGCCGGAGCTTGGTGGTTCCTGAACTCGCGGCTGAGGCGCTCTGATCTGATTCTGTCGGAGAAAGGAGGCGAGCGGTCGCCGAGGTAATTCAGAATTTCCCTGTTCTCTCTTGAATGGCTACTTGTTCTTTTTTGGGGTAGATTTCTTGATTCATGTCACCAGTCTCAGCTTCGGGGTTCCTTGAAAGTTATACTAACAATTAACGAGCACCTCCATGGTTCCCCTTTCCTCTGTGCCCTCCATAATTCTTCGAAATGTGCATCTCACTGAGTTCTATCATGTCTTGTATTTTCGTCACGTCTATCCTGTGTTGTTTGCCGCATTGTTGGATAGACCCAAGAAAAAAAATTCTCTACTGTCATAGATTCATCCACTTACGCCTGTTAATGCTCTTAACACGTGCGCCATTTAGAAGTATGATCTGCGTTCATGCTTGTATTGTATTTAGCCCTTGCTTTGGAAGCCGGGAAGTAAGTATGTAGCGCAAAGTACCAATATTGTGCAAGATTCATGACATGAACAGTGTCATGAGCAGTGTCAGAAGAAAAAAAAGGAAATAAGTACAGGAGTCTGAGCAAGTTTCATGACAATTAAAACTTAAAAGAACCATCAGAATGACTTCATAGAATGGTCAAAGTTTACCATTTTACTAGTCTTCTCCTTACTATTTGGTACTGTGCCAATCTATAACATGTTGTGGAACATGTCAAGTACAATCGAAATTACTGTTATTTTACTAAATTGGTGGCACTTTGCATAATTTGTGATAAATGGGTGATTTGAAGTTTGAACTATCAACCCTATATTTCGTCTTTGTGCAAAATGTGCAAATTCACATTTACGTGTGTCAATTTGTGTAAAATTTAGCAGCTATTGTTGTCCTCCAGCTCTTTCTTTCATTTCTTCTTTATACTAGTTTCATTTGGCATAGACAGGTATATCACACCACAAAATGACTTACTTCATTCTTTTCCTGTTTGCTGCAGAAGCTTCAGGCAATTTTCTTGAACTGAACTGCATATAGTCATGTCTGGTGGTGCTTCCAAAAGATTTGGTGAGAATGAAGACTTTGAACTTCTGCTGAGCAAAAGTGATATCAGAGAATCATCTTACCGCAAGCACTCCCTGTGGATGGCACACTGGACAAGAGATGGCCACAGTGCAGAACCTCAAAATAGCAAGAGCTGTAGTCCGTTTGAGGAAATCGATGATGTCGGATATTCAAAAGATTGTGGGAATTTACCTTTTGAGCTCATGAAAGCTAGGATGGCTGAAAGTTTGATGGTTGGAGTTAGCCATGGAGGTGCATCTTCCGGGAATACACAGCAATTCAGTTCTAATACGTGGGGTGTAGCACATGATGTTTGCCAAGAAGTTCAATGCAAGAATACTGATCAGTTTAATAGACCTTTCGAAAGATCTATGGTACAGAAAAATCTGAATGTATATGCTGCTAAGACAGTGATATCAGAAAGATTTTCTGTACATAAGCCTTCAGATTTATCTGTGGATTCTCATAAACTTTTGAGCTCTGACAATCTGAGTTCAGAATGGAGCCATTTTCCTATGTTTGCAATCAATAGGAAAATTGACAGTATACTCAACCCAAGACGGTCTGCTCTTTCTGTGTCATCTGATAAATTTTTTGTTCCACAATATAATTTGAAGGCAAATATATCTGCGTCTAATACAATGGCATTTTCATCAAAGGAATATCAGTTCCACACACACCAAGTATCTGATGAAAATATGACTCGCTGCAAATCTGCAGCAGTCATCCAACCTCATCAAGATGATTGTCTCGGTCTCAATTCTGACCATGCAGGAAGAAATCTGAAAGGACATTTGTCAGTTGAAGAATCGTGCTCTTGCAGTAAGGATGAAACTAACTCCCTTGGTAGCCCATCAAAAGGGTCACCTTATCAGTCTAGCAAGAATAAAGACATATTTTCAGCAAGCAGAAAAGACGATGAAATTGTTGAAGCTTTGTTGGAACAGAAGTTAGGAACATCTGAAAGATGCCAAAAACAACAGGATTGGGAGGAAGTAGTATTTTATGAGCCAGCATTAGATAGACAATACCAGATGAAATCAGTTGATGCTTCTTCCATTGGCAAGGGCATTGATGTGGACATTAATGGCCAAGGTGTGACATTTCCTAATTTGTTACAAGGTGAACAACAATATCGCAAAGTGGATTCTGCTGTGAATTTCACAGAGATCTCCAAGTTACTGGATAAAATTGAAAAGGCACCAGTAATGAAGAGCAAAGGTGAAGCACTGGCTTGTAGAAAACCACCAAGGCAAAAATTGACAAATAGCAAGCAAAAAGGGTCCTGCTTATTTGAAATGTTAACGGTACCATCCAAATCACATCTCACATGCTCCAAAGATCCAACATATTCGGTGAATTCTCGCAGTAACACAAGCAGATGTTCATTGGAAACACAGAAACAGTTCTCGACAAAAACAGATACATTGTACAGCGATACTCATGATGCATCAAAATCCATAGCAGGTGAGACGGTTATGAAATAATCTAGTATAACTTGACTTACCTTCTGAACATCTGGTGCACCTGGATGACAGAACTTACGTATTTATCAGGTTGTTTGTGTCAAAATGTGCCATCTGATAATCTACATACATTCTTGAACTACCTCTGCTCATTGTAATGTTAATGACTTGTTTGTTCTGGTTTCTTTGCAGGGTTCGCTTCAACGTCAACACAAAAGGTACAATTCCACTTTGCTTCATGTTAATTTACTATGTGCAACCAAAAGATAGTCTGGTTTTCCAAGAAACATGAAGGCATTTATGCAGTCATAAAGATTATTTAGTAGTATATGACTTTATTCTTGTATGAAAGCATGCATTTCAATTGAACAAAATTAGGAAAGAAAAAAAGATCAAGGAAATCATGAAAAATCAGAAACATGTAAAGAAGGGA
>NC_057801.1:489677216-489754888 GCF_018294505.1 Triticum aestivum | reverse complement strand
TTCAGAGGTCGGAAAAATATCAGAAAATGGGAGTGATATGCAAATAAATTTGGAAAATTTCAGGATTAGAAGAACTGGTTTCAGAATTCAAAGTTGAAAGGTGAAAAATGTATCTCTTTTTCTAAAAAAAACGCACTTTGCATGCTACTGTAAATCAACATGCTGCAAAAGATTCCTACCTTTCAAGAACATAACTCTGATTGCTTGAGTAGGGTCCGGGGAAGGGTCTGACCACTTTGGGCCTTTCGTACGCAGCCTTTCCCTGCATTTCTGTAAGAGGCCTACGAATCTACACAAGCATTTCTAAAAAAGGGCACCCCGGTGCACGTAGCTCCTGCTTGTGTAGGGTCCGGGGAAGGGTCCGACCACTTTGGGTCTTTTTGTACGCAGCCTTTCCCTACATTTCTGTAAGAGGCTATTTCCAGGGCTCGAACCCGTGACATCATGGTCACAAGGCAACAACTTTACACCTTTACTGCTGCGCCAAGGCTCCCCTTCCTACACATGCAACAACAACAACAACAACAACAACAACAAAGCCTTTAGTCCCAAACAAGTTGGGGTAGGCTAGAGGTGAAACCCATAAGATCTCGCAACCAACTCATGGCTCTGGCACATGGATAGCAAGCTTCCACGCACCCCTGTCCATAGCTAGCTCTTTGTCGATACTCCAATCCTTCAGGTCTCTCTTAACGGACTCCTCCCATGTCAAATTCGGTCGACCCCGCCCTCTCTTGACATTCTCCGCACGCTTTAGCCGTCCGCTATGCACTGGAGCTTCTGGAGGCCTGCGCTGAATATGCCCAAACCATCTCAAACGATGTTGGACAAGCTTCTCCTCAATTGGTGCTACCCCAACTCTATCTCGTATATCATCATTCCGGACTCGATCCTTCCTCGTGTGGCCACACATCCATCTCAACATACGCATCTCCGCCACACCTAACTGTTGAACATGTCGCCTTTTAGTCGGCCAACACTCCGCGCCATACAACATTGCGGGTCGAACCGCCGTCCTGTAGAACTTGCCTTTTAGCTTTTGTGGCACTCTCTTGTCACAGAGAATGCCAGAAGCTTGGCGCCACTTCATCCATCCGGCTTTGATTCGATGGTTCACATCTTCATCAATACCCCCATCCTCCTGCAACATTGACCCCAAATACCGAAAGATGTCCTTCCGAGGTACCACCTGGCCATCAAGGCTAACCTCCTCCTCACACCTAGTAGTACTGAAACCGCACATCATGTACTCGGTTTTAGTTCTACTAAGCCTAAACCCTTCCTACACATGCAGCGACAATTAATATGGATCGGAGGGAGTACTTACTTTCGGCTTGTCCGGATGGATTTATCCATCTCGGAGAGACGGAACCAAACCTAAGATCCACACTACATAGTCTCGAAGGTTCTGAGTGTTGCTCACTCGGACACGCCAAACGCTAGCGGTTGGCCTCTGTAGCATCCTGGTATATCCAGACGCCTCGCTTGGAGGGTCCAAACGCACTGGTGCTACTCTCTCAACTCACTTTGAGGGACCGAGTGACACACTCGGCAACTCTGATCAGGGATCACTGAGAGGTTCTCAGGTTTTGTGGAAGATTTGGACCAAGTGTGTTTGAGTACTTAAGCAAAAAAACTTTCTCCACACTTGGTTCAAGTTAAGATCTCGAAACCAACTCATGGTTCTGGCACGTGGATAGCTAACTTCCACGCACCCCTGTCCTAATCATGTTGTCATAAATCATCAAAATTCACTATGGGGGCCTATGATGCACTTTCAGTCCGACCGGTCGTGATGGAACAAGTGCTCCTTTGATGCACGTACTAACACCCACAACGTCTGCTCATTGAAGATCATAAAATTAGTTGTCTTTGGTGGAATCCTTTTCCTACTCCAGAATCTCATTTACCACATTATAACTTTGTTGAAATATGACCATTTGTTAAATTTAGTATATTCATGTACATTTAACTTTCTGTTGCTCATAGTCTGACCAGCTTCAGGAACCCTGGAACTAAAGCATTTTATTTATATTGGAAAAGGTGCAACTTATTATGAATGTTGTCTAACTAACAATTGTTCCACAGGACTCTGGTTACCCAGACTCAGAAAAAACTGAACGGGTAGTCTCTTCCTCAACTAAAAGAGTATCAAGCTGCTGTGAAGGAAATGAAACAATCAACATGAGCTCGGAGCATCAAAACTCTTATTCCAAAGCAACTTGTGCTAGTAAGAAAGAATGGAGCATACCCAAAACGTCAAGCATGAATTTGGATCTAGTTCTTTTTCAAATGAGCAGAATGAGAAATCCGATTTCCAAGGCTCCAACTGAGTCACCAGTATGCTCAGACCCAAATGACAAGTGGCTGAAACGCCTGAAATGTGATACTTCAGATCCACATGTTCCTTGTTCCAAGAAACCAAAGACTGGAGACATAGCAACTCCTGGAGGAGCATGTACCGTGTTTGGTCAAGTGCTTGATTATAAGAGGGACAGTGCTTGCATGATCAAACAGGTTAAGGAGGACCAAGTGGTGCATGAAACATTGATGGACCAACAAAACCAAGATGCGTCTCCTATGTCAACAAAAAGTCTTAATCACTGGATAGGGAGGTGGTGCCAAGGTGGCTCCCCTAGTTTTCATGGAGCTTCGAGTCCAGCAAAGCAATCGCGAAAGTCTAACACACCACCTGATTGTCTTGAAGGTCAGTTTCCAAGCATCGCCGCGATGGCTATGATGGGGCGTGTAATGAACAAGCTCCGCCCTTGTGAACTTGAGAAGAGGGGTCCTTCTGTAGTCTGGAAGACAGAGGGGTTATGAGTGCCTGTCCGGCTTAATTCAAGACCGGCCATCGGCTGTGGGTTAAAATTTGCATGCAGGAAAGAAACTGCACTGCTACGCTGATGGCAATGCGTATGATTGTTTCCTCACAGAAGAAGAGAAAAACATGGTAGTGTGAATATCATTCCAAGGAGAGAAAAATATGTGTGGTTTCTACCAATCACAGTGTGATAGATTGATGTGTTGATTGTGTAAGGTTCCTGGGATGGATATCTTTTTCCATCGTCTGAAGGGTGCCATATTTGTGTACCGTGACCAAACAGATATTCATAACTGTGGAGGTTGCATTCAGTTTATATTTACTTTACTTGAATTCGAGTTATGTTATGTTGCTTCCAGAAAAAAGGAAAAAAGAAAAAGAGTTACATTGTCGCTGTGCTTTTCTTCGGAGCTGCTGGAAGGATAAAAGTTTAGACGCTAATGTTTTCTGGACCCTATCCTGATAAATATTTGAAGCGCAAATTCTAAATCTTATGAAGCAGAAGTCGTCTGGTATAGCAATGGTGCTGGATCCAGCCCGCCGGGGCTCACCGGTGGTCCGGCTGTGGGTGCTGCAGCGCGAGCTCAGGCCTTGGATGTAAATCGAACGATCAGCTGAGGAATTCCTGGACTTGTGTGTAATGACGGCACTCATTGAGGGTTTTCTGCAAATTCGTGTGAGCTCTCCTTGTGACCGTGGGATCTAGGGAACTTTGATTTCAATGGTGATGAAGATGATTTATTAGGTGATGATGAGTTACTTGTTGACACTGCTAGTGATGAAAACTATGATGAAATTGCTATTAATCATGCTAATCAAGATGAAACGAATGACAATGATAAGAAGGAGATTGAGCGTCTAACTATAGAACTAAACACTCTTAAGTTAGCTCATGAAACTACTATAGAGGATCATCGAGAACTTTTAAAAACTCATGAGAAGATACGCTTCGAAAAGCTCAACCTAGAGCAAGAGCATGGGTTCATAAAAGCAATCAATGATGATCTTCGGAAGAAAAGTTCTTACATTGCCAAGCGTTTACCCTTGTCTACTTACATGCCACAAGTAAAATCTAGCAGCAAGAGTAAGAAAGATTCTTCTTCTAGTAGTAATAATAATCATGCTAAATCCAATACTGTTGCTTCTAGTAGTTCTCTTGATTCCACTAATGATTCTCTTAGCCAAGTTATACTTGAGCAAGAAAATAGCTTATTAAAGGGAATTATAGAGAAAGGTGTTTACAAGAGCCTTGCCGGAAGTAAGCAATTTAAGAAAATTCTACGCAAGCAAGAAAGGCACCGGAAGAATCAAGGTGTTGGTTTGAACGAAAGTTCAATGCCGATGGAGTTGAGTGGGAAGAAGATCAATATCCCAAGACAGAGTTTGTTTCTCAACAAGAGAAGTATGATCCTACTTCCTTCAAGGGAACACAAACTCAAGATGATGTTCCACCACAAGACCACAAGCTAAAAGGCAAGGACAAACATCAAGAGGAGATTGATGCATTTGAAGAAGCTCCAAAGGCCTTGGTCAAGTGGGTTCCCAAGACTACTTCAAGTTCTACTTCATCAAGTACGACTACAACTCCAAGGGTTCCCATCAAGTTGATGTGGATCCCAAAGAAGAACTAGAGAGTTCTTGAGGGTGACTCCGCTAACATATTTTACTCATATTCATATTGGCAAGGACAAGTGCAATCAACTTCCACATCTTGCACTAGTTCAAGGAGTCACAAACTCTCTTGTTAGTAAGTCAAGGGACAAGGTAACGTAATGCTTTCATGGACATCATCATATGTGTACTTTACTCTATGTCTATGGATATCCTTGTTTGTTCCTTGTGGGACTAACCCATGTAGGTATTGAAAGTGCAATTCACTCCAACGGAATGCTCCAAATGATCTACATCAATATTGAGCATCCACATCTTCAACATCTACATGAAGTCATCATTGACAAAACACAAGGTTAGTTCATCCGTCTAAAAGGGGATATCACATCTAGGGGGAGCTTTACTCTAAGAGTTGAGCTAAAGCAACTCTAATGGTGTGAACACAACAATGCTTTATGTAAAAGTGGTAACCCCACTTGTGCTTAGACGATGAGTATGACCTATGATCAAATGTTCTCATTTGACTCCTAAGTCAATATACTCATATATAGATGACCTAGTCGTCGCCAATTGCTTGATAGATGCTAGAGTGTTTGTGCATGCTTTGCCACATATTTCATTTGCTATCTTATTGTGTGAGCATGTTGGTTGCATAATTTTCTCCGTTCGAGGACATCCATTTGTTTCTTTGATTGTTTGGCTTTTCTTTTTGCCAAATGATGGACAAGAATGCCTAAGTACTCCCTCTAGCTATCTATACTTTTCTCGTCTCAAACTCTATTCATGCTACATCACAAAGCTTGATCAAGTCATATTCAAACCCTCTGAGTGAGGAGCACTCGGAGCTACCGATTCGTCATAGACTTAAACTTCCAAAACCTCTTAGTGCTTTTCGGTCTCACCGATTCATTCCATTTAGTCAAACCGAGTTCATTAAGTTGATCTAGGTTTTAATCTCGGTGCAACCGATTTGAACTTTTCGGTCACACCGAGTTGCAGCAACCGCTTGCGATTCTGCATCTCGGTGCCACCGAGTTGTTCCACTCGGTCACACCAACAGGGTCTGGATATATATACTCACGCGCTGAAAATTTGGAAATTTCCCAAACCCTTCGCCCGCACCTGTCCAGCTCTGCCGACTCGTGGTCTCCGGATTGTCCTCTCGTCGCCAGCGACCTCCTCTGGTCTGCGCCACCGTCAACAAGAATCTTCGCCGCCGTTGTCGCCATAGGGAGTTCATCACTAAGTTAGGGTATGAACTCGACCCCTTGTGCAATCTTTAACTCCGATTCTTGCACTAAGGACAATGCCATGATGCTTGCCACGTTTGAGATCCTTCTATCCAACCAGAACATCCTCTAGATTAGTTTTGATCCAAAAACTTAGGGTTAGGTTTCCGCCGAACTCATCTCGGGCCGACCGATTTGGAAAATTCGGTCTCCCAATTTGGCCCAGGCCATTGCACATGTACTACTCGGTCTGACCGAAGTGCACAAATCGGTGTGACCGAGTATACTTTCTCAGTGAAACCCTAGCAATCTCAGAGTCATCGAACTGTGTCTCAGTCTGACCGATTTCACATGTTTAGACTCTAAAGTTGCTTCGGTGTCGCCGAGTTTGTCATATCGGTACCTCCGAAATGCTTTCTGTAGAAAACTGAAACTAAGTTTTTGACTCATTTGTTTTGCAAAATGTCTGTACTTTGTTATGCTCATCCACTCTATCTCAAACTATCTGTTCACAGGGTCAGCTTTGAGAGTCAGAGATGTCAAACAACGGTGATAGCCAGAACAGATTTGAGGAGCAGGCAAATTTGAGTGAGGGCACTAGTCCCTCAAACAACAGTTATGAGGAGGGTAGTAGAAGCACCCCAAGCAATCTTCCTAAGGCTACAACCAGGAAAAGGAAGAAGAAAACCTCAGACACAAAGGATGAGGACTTTGTGGTTGATAAGGAAGTCACCTCAAAGAAGAAAGTTGTCAAGAAAGAATTTGGCACTGCAGCTTCAACCAAGCCTGGAATGAAGAAGAAGGCTCCTGCCAAGAGAATCCCAATGTCCAAAGCCAAAGCCTCAACTCAAGAAACAATGGAGTTAACCCTTGAACCAAGAGAAGAGGAGGCTGGTGGGGGAAAGAAAAGGAAGGAAAGGGTCAAGAAGACCATGGCCAGAGTGATTGGTAGGCCATCTATGATCAGGAAATCTGATGAAGAAGAGGTGGAAGAGCCTGTTGCACCTCCTACCAAAACCTAGAAGCTGATGGGGGATGCAATCAAGTCAGGGGCTGCTCCATCTAAGCCCAAGACTGCCCCAACACTGCTGCTGCTGCACAAGCTTCTAAGCCAACAACACCTAAGAGATCTACAAGGAATATCCCAGCTGCTAAGAAGAACAAGGCCCCAGTGCCTGAAGTTCAAGAAGATGAAGAATCCCAAGTGCTCAGGAAGCTCAAACCTAAAATTCCAGATCATGATGATACTCATCCAGGTGCAGAGAACATGAAGTTGAGAAAAGATGTAGGTCTCAGATTGTGGAGACAGACAAACCCATATGCTACAAGGAGAAAGACTGTTGTGGATTACAGGTTCCACACCAAGGAGCAGTAGGACTTCTATGAGACAGTACTTCTGGACAAGAAGCCCATTGTCAGTGATATGAAGTGAGCTGACTGGAAATACATTGATAACAATGCTGACTACTTCCCTGGAGTGCATGAGAGCTTCAGATTGAATGATGTTGACAAGTTTGTTGGACAGAAACTCACAAAATGGAATGATGAGATGGTCATGCAATTTTATTCGACTGCACATTTCTACCCAGATGGAAAGATTGTCTGGATGACTGAAGGCACAAGATATCAATCTACTATTGCTGAATGGGCCAAGTTGATAAATGCGCCTGCTAAAGAGGAGAATGACATTGTTGTGTATGCAAAGCCCAGGAAGGACCACAATTCCATGGCACATATGTACCAGGAAATTCCTGATAAGGCTTTGGAGGCTCATAAATTTGGATCCATCTACTATCTTCTCTTTGGCTTATCCACTATCAACACCATTCTGAGGCACACTTTGCTGCCCAAGTCAGGAGATGACAGGATGATCACAGGGCACTCAATCAACTTGCTGCATTTGTTTGATGTGCCACATAAGTTCAAAGTGATGACCCTCATTGTTGAAACAATAAAGAGAACTGCAGCAGATCAAAAGAGATCATGTGGTTACGCCCCACACATTCAGATGCTTATCAACTCTAAGATGGGCACATGCACATATCTTTTGGACAAAGAGCACCTTCCCCTGAGGCATGAGTTTGAGGATAATGAGATTGTAATGGATGCATCACATCCTACATCAGTAGAGGCTCAGGAGAAGAGAGAGAAAGCAAAGACAGAGAAGGCAGCATAGACTTCCAAAGTTACAGATGCTTCAGCGGTGAATCTCAAGACCAAACATGATCATCTTAGCTATCTGCTTGAGGCCACATTGAGGATTCAGAAAGGACTAGCAACCCTGACTCAAAACCAAGAAGATCTTGAGAGGATCATAGAAACAAAGTTTTATGATCTAGACTTGAAGGTCATAGAGATACAGACCACGGTTGAGCAACTTCAAGAAGAAGCAGAGGAAAGGAGAGGGAGAGCTACCACAGATGCTTTTCAGAGAGTGCCAAGGGCACAAAGGTCTGTAGCTGTGCCAGCCAGTGACACTAGAGCTACCACTTCAGCACCTGCAGCTACTGTCCCAGTTGCCCCTCCAGTTACAACTCCACCATCTCCACAGACCTCTTCAGATGCTTTTGTTGAAGGACTCCTCTCCATGCCATCTTCGCACACTGGAGCTCCCGGAGATCGTGCTTAGAGTGCCACATAACACTATGCATTTTCAAGCTTTTTGGTAACTTGTTGCCAAAGGGGGAGAAAGTGTATAGATCATAGGCTTTGAGAGAGAGAGAGAGAGAGAGAGAGAGTTTTGCTTTATTTGTCTCTCTTGCTACTTGTTACTTGCTTGTTTGGTTGCTACATTATTTATGCTTGTGTGTGAGATACTCCTATGATCATGTGTTTGATCATATTATGCTTTAATGTGTGCTTGAATGATGATATCTTATCTCTCATGTATGATCAACCTTGTTTGCCTTGGTGTTGAGTGCATATTTCTTACATTCTATCATTTTGAGCGCTCCACCAAGATGTATGTGACATGGAAGAGTAACCCATGATCCTAACCGATTGTGCATTTGCATTCAAAAGCAAATTTTAAATAATGCACAAATTTAGGGGGAGCTCTTGCTTATCACATACTTCGCAAAGCGACGATGTACTTCATTTATATTATCATTTGTCGAAGCTTTGATCTATATGTTGTCATCAATTACCAAAATGGGGGAGATTGAAAGTGCAACTAATCCCCGGGTGGTTTTGGTAATTCATAACAACATTTAGCTCATTGAACTAATATCCATTCAAGTTAAATGTTTTAGAAAGTTCAATGATTGGCATGGCATGGACTAGAGACGTGGACCCCTCAAAATGCTAAGGACACATATTGGCAAAAGCTCAAGACTTTTTTTTTCATTTTAGTGATCCAAGATCACATTGAGTCCATAGGAAAAGCCAATACTATTAAAAGGGGATGAGGTGTTGCTTAATGGTCTAGTTGCTCAAAATGCTTAGTGATATGCTCCAAAGCCCTCAACCACTTTCTCAATTCCAAATATGTCCTAAACCTAAGGTCAAACTCAACCCCACCAATTTGAATCTATCTGGCTCCACCGAGTTCACTTGACATAGCCATAGCCAGAAACCCTAATCAGTTCGGTTTCACCGATAGGGATCTCGGTCTCACCGAGATGGGATTGCAAACTCTCTGTTTTCCTTCATAACATTTCGGTCTTACCGAGATGAGTGATCGGTCCCACCGAGTTTGCAATGCAAACTCTCTATTTCCTTTTTGTAACGTTTTGGTCTTACCGAAATGAGCGATTGGTCTCACCGAGTTTGCTCGACCAAGTCTCTGTTTGCTTATTGCTGAAATCGGTCTCACCGAGTTCATGCGATCGGTCTCACCGAGATGAGGTTTTGCCCTAACCCTAGCGCATCGGTCTCACCGAGTTGATCTTGTCGGTCCCACCAAAAAACCCTAACGTTCACATTTTTAACTAGATCGGTCCCATCGAGTTTCACTATTCGGTCTCACCGACTCAGGGAAATTGTGTGTAACGGTTAGATTCTGTGTGGAGGCTATATATACCCCTCCACCCCCTTCTCCATTCGAGAGAGAGACATCAGAACGTGCCTAGACTTCCACTACTCATTTTCTAAGAGAGAACCACCTACTCATGTGTTGAGACCAAGACATTCCAATCCTACCACAAGAATCTTTATCTCTAGCCTTCCCTAAGTTGCTTTCCACTCAAATCATCTTTCCACCATATCCAAATTTGTGAGAGAGAGTTGAGTGTTGGGGAGACTATCATTTGAACCACAAGAGCAAGGAGTTCATCATCAACACACCATCTATTACCTTTTGGAGAGTGGTGTCTCCTAGATTGGTTAGGTGTCACTTGGGAGCCTCCGTTAATATTATGGAGTTGAACCAAGGAGTTTGTAAGGGCAAGGAGATCGCCTACTTCATGAAGATCTACCCGAGTCCTTCGTGGGCGATGGCCATGGTGGGATAGACAAGGTTGCTTCTTCGTGGACCCTTCGTGGGTGGAGCCCTCCATGGACTCGCGCAACCGTTACCCTTCATGGGTTGAAGTCTCCATCAACGTGGATGTATGATATCACCACCTATCGGAACCACACCAAAAATCTCTGTGTCTACATTGCGTTTGCCCTCTACAAACCCTTCCCTTTACCTTCATATGAAATGTTTTACATTCCGCTGCTATACTCTTAGAATTGCATGTTTAGGTTGATTGCTTGACTTGTGTTAAGTTGCTAAAATCCGCCAAGACTTAAAATTGGGAAAAGGCTAGATTTTTATTTGGTCAAGTAGTCCAATCCCCCCCCCTCTAGACATACTTTTGATCCTACAACCAGAAAGTTTGATAAGTGTCCGGATAGCTGGAGAGTGGGATTTGCTCCTCCGACAATGGAGAGATATTCTTAGGGACCTCTTCGTGTGAAGACATCCATCATTGTCTGTCCAGACACAGGTAACTATGTCACAGGGATGCCAGAGTACATTAATGAGAAAGAAGAACAAAACTGGTAACGAAAGCAATGATATAGTGCGCATGGTGATGACTTGGGAAGATACCAATGCACATTGGGTTTTTTAAAGTATCACAAAGCAAAGTGAACATCACATGATAGCCAAAGGTTCACTCAAATATCATTCGTGTAATCATAGGGACCGAGATGGATGTCCACGATTCCGCTATCTGTCATTGAACGAAGGGGTTTCATTCATGTCTATGATTTACCGAACCTACAGGGTCACAAACTTAAGGTAATCACAATCTATTGAGTGTTAGTGGTACGAGAGTAATGAGAATATATTTGTGGAATTTTTCATTAATATTCAAAATAGTTCCAAGAGGTTCCGGAAGCGTTTCGGGGTCACCAAAAAGATTTGGGTGAATATCGGGTAATACCGATTAATTATACTAGCACAAATGCCCGTGTGTTGCAACGGGTGAAAAAAAACCCCACTTCACTAATGCAATGGCTCACGTTAGCTGTCGGATTCCGGGCGCCGCAGACCCAAGAAAGGTTCGAATTCAAGGGCGTGTGCGAAGAACTCAACCTCTCACGACCTAGCTCGATGAACACGATAGAGAAAGACAGCGTAGTTTACCCATGTTTGGGCCACCTTGCGGTGTAATACCCTACTCCTACTTTGTGGTGGATTGGCCTCGCGATGGGCTGAGGATGAACTAGTACAAGTGGAAGAACAGCCTGAGGAGGCGTGTTCTTGTGATGAGCTCTTGGTGGTTCTACGAGCTGATAACCTGGTGAGTTGATTGATCGACCGACCCCTCTCTGCAGTGGTGTCTAGGCCCTATTTATAGTGGCCTTGGTCCTCTTCCTCCAAAACTTAGGCGGGAAGGGATCCCACAACAGCCAAATTTTAAGGGGAAGAAAAAGTACATCTAATCCCGACGAAAGGTGGTCTTCACCCGCAAAGCCTTTGAGCGTGACATCGTGGTGGGCTCGGTGATGACATCCATCCTGCCGTTCTGGCGGTCTTGGTCTTGTTGCACGCAAATGGCAACCTTTGGATGATTCTTGGGACTCCACACATGCGCTTGCCTTGTTTGCACCAAAGAGGACCTGCTGCGCTGCGCCTGCTGGCGCGCGCCTGGCCTTGGTCGTCATGGCTGATGTCATTCCAGCCTCATGAGGGTGGTTCTTGCATAGAAATCTCCGCTCTTTTCAGGAGGCCGCCTAAGGAAGCCGCTCCCTTGGGAGGTCTTGATGTCGCCCGCCTCGCGAGGCTTGGCCCCTCGCGAGGGTCTTGTCTCGCTGTAGTCGAAGCTGGGCCATATCAGGTCATTGATGAAGCCCCGCCGTGGGCTGCAGGCAGGCAGGGCTGGGTACCCTGGTTCTCAGAACGCCGGCAGAAGCCCCCAGGCCCAAGGCGCGCTCGCACTTGGCTTCGAGGCGAAGACAAAGGGCAAGTGCGGAATGCCGCAGGCCCCAATCGCCTACGGACCGTGACGACGTGTGGCGCTTGACAAGACGTGGGCGTCTCCGCTTCCCCATGCCACCTTGGGAATCGTCGGATTTGACAACTGCTTGCTGCGATTGCAGTCTCGCCATCATTGTCCACCGCGCTCGCCCTTTGCTTTCTCTTCCCTTGTGAGCCTGCGCACTCTTCTCCAGCTGCTGCACCTTGCTCGCCTTCCTCCACTGCCATGGCTCCAAAGTCGAAGAAGAGGAGCAGTGCTCGCGCGCCCATAGATCCCTCGCGTGGAGCTGGAGCCTGCGTTGGATCGATCGATAGTGATCAACCAGGAGGGGCTAGACAAGGTTCACTTGTACCTTGCAGCCGATTCCAATGAGTGGGGGTGACGAAGGCCTGGCCTGCCTCCTGCGGCTCGGTCGAGACGGGGGCCACTGAAATTCCTCTTCATCTTCATGCCCTCTTGGCTAGCTTGATTCCTCCCTTCTTCGATTTCTTCAACGTCGTGCTCTCACATTACCAGATCCAAGCGTTTCATCTAGATCCTGCCTCCATCATCCTCTTTTCCATCTTCGCCTTCCTGTGTGAGGCCCTCGTGGGAATTACCCCCTCCGTGGCCTTGCTTCGCCACTTCTTCGCGCTTCGTCTTGTCGATGGTCGGCAGCGCTCTGGGTGCGTGTCTCTCCAGGCGGTGGCGGTGACGGCAGGCTCCGGCATCGACTTCGCGTTCCGCATGGATACCACGGGGTATCGGAAGAGGTGGGTGTATGTGGACGCCGGCGTGCTCAACCCCCTTGTCGGTGTCAAAACCAGCGGATCTCGGGTAGGGGGTCCCAAACTGTGCATCTAGGCGGATGGTAAGAGGAGACAAGGGACACAATGTTTTTACCCAGGTTCGGGCCCTCTCGATGGAGGTAAAACCCTACTCCTGCTTGATTAATATTGATGATATGGGTAGTACAAGAGTTGATCTACCACGAGATCAGAGAGGCTAAACCCTAGAAGCTAGCCTATGGTATGATTATTTTTCGTCCTACGGACTAAAACTCTCCGGTTTATGTAGACACCGGAGAGGGCTAGGGTTACACAGAGTCGGTTACAATGGGAGGAGATCTTCATATCATATCGCCAAGCTTGCCTTCCACGCCAAGGAAAGTCCCATCCGGACACGGGACGAAGTCTTCAATCTTGTATCTTCATAGTCCGGGAGTCCGGCCAAAGGTCATAGTCCGGCCATCCAAACACCCCCTAATCCAGGACTCCCTCAGTAGCCCCTGAACCAGGCTTCAATGACGACGAGTCCGGCGTGCAAATTGTCTTCGACATTGCAAGGCGGGTTCCTCCTCCAAATATTTCATAGAAGATGTTGAACACAAGGATAGTGTCCGGCTCTGCAAAATAAGTTCCACATACCACCGTAGAGAGAATAATATCTACACCAATCTAATCTGCTGACGCATTCCGCAGCGTGACATCACGACACGACCAAGCCTTTATTCGAATCATTTTACTGTTCCACCTCAGCGCGTTTAGCGAGGCGGTTTCCTTGGCACGTCTTGTCAAAGCAGAGATCGTGTCCCCTTATTCTGGGATTCTCATCAATACGGGCATGGGTAACCCAACTGTGCCTTTTGGTATGACTCCCTAATTGAAAGCGAGTCCCAAACGGTTACGGGGAGGGATCTTGGTATTCAACTCCTTTATAAAGAGACCAAGGCTCGACTCCTTTCTTTTCAATCCAATCGAATCCGCCCCTCGCCTCGAGTTCCAACACCCAAAGCTCTAGTTTTAGGCGCTTCGGACCTTCGACGATGTCCGGCTCCGACCTTCAAGGCCGGTGGATGCCTTCCTCCGTTACGGAAGAAGACATGCGAAAGCTGAGAGATGCCAGGTATCTAACCAGTGAAATCTCGCATAGGCTGCCTGCTCAAGGGCAGGCCATTCCCACTCCCCAGCCCGGTGAGAGCATGGTGTTCACATCTCACTTCCTTCGGGGGCTAGGCTTCCCGATTGATCCCTTCGTGAGGGGGCTACTATTTTATTACGGTATGGAATTCCATGACTTAGCTCCGGAGTCCATCCTCCAAATCTCATCATTCATTGTCGTGTGTGAGGCCTTCCTCCATATTACTCCTCACTTAGGATTGTGGCTTAGAACCTTCAAGGTGGAACCGAAGATGATCGAGGGGCAGCACGCTGAGTGCGGAGGAGCTATCATAAGCAAGGTGGCCGACGCTCCATGGCCCGAGGGCTCTTTCCAAGAGGAGTTCGGCTTATGGCAACGGGACTGGTTTTACATCACAGCCCCCAGGGGCACCAAATGGGTGGCGCCACTTGCTTTTCGCTCGGGTCCCCCACCACGACGAGCGTCATGGGTCAATGAAGGGCTTATCTGGGGGCCGTCCAAAGACGTGCCCCTACTGCAGGACCGCATTTGAGATCTCCTAGAAAGAGATATTAACTTGACCGTAGTGGCACAAGTTATGCTGATTCACCGCATGCTGCCCTGCAAACGCTGCCCTCTCCGCCTGTGGGAATTTAATCCGGAGGGACCGCGAGTCCTCCAACATTTTATGGGCACGACGCCCGTGGAGATGTACAAATTGTTCTTCGGATCACAAGCAAGGTGTCCGGACTTGTCCGAGGACGCAGGTCTGAGCTGCAATCGCCCGGATGCTCAAGTAAGTAGCCCCGTATTTGGACACGCCATCCGTATTTTCATCATAAAATTGCCCTTTAACAGAGCTATCCTTTGAACATGAGTGGATAGCAAAGGCAAATCTTATCAGGTGTCTAGCTCCTCTGCTCGAGACCGTGCCAGATCCTGTGTTAACCAGGATGCTGGAGATTATGCTTTCGGCAGAGGGCGAAGAGGGGAACCAAGGAGCTACCGCCTCCGTGAAGGAGGCTGTCAGGAAGGGAGGAATCGAGAATTCCCCAACCTGGGAAAGAAAAGGACTACCTCTGAAGACCCGGAGGGGATGGCCTCGAAACGGGGAAGAAATCTTCGCCAGAGGATCCGGCGCCGGAGAATGCCCCGGCCGTATTGCACCCTCAAGGGGATCAACTCTCCTCCGAGCCGTAAGTAAAGAGAGGGGTTACAAAATCAGTGGCATCCCTGTTTTATTTCTGAGGAAGATAACCGAAATATTACCTTGCAGTTCGGATCTCAACACTTCTCAGCAGAGCTCGTCTTCAGGGGATCTTCGTCCGGAGATGATGGAGAGCGAAACGCCTCCCCTAGCTGCACCGTCTTACGAGGCAGGCGACCCCGAGGTGTCGTCCCGGAGGGTTTTTCCAAGTCCGGACCCTGAAAAAGGTCGTCCGGCTAGTCCGGCACCCTCTGGTGCGCGGTCGGAGGGGCTGAGGGATCTGCTCGGGCGAGCGTCCATCTCAGAAGAACACCGTATGTTAATGAACATGGTGATAGGAAGGATTTCATCCGCGGAAAGCGGATTGCACGAGGCCGCCAGGAGTTTACTGACAGGCTTTGAGGTACGTGAAAAGGTGTACCTTTTGGTAGAGCCGCATATATAAAATGCGCCCTGTATAAATAGTAGCCCCCGAGACTCTGTGTGTCGTTAAAAGTGACGGCGCACAGAGGATCATAACCCCAGGTGTAATATGTCACCTTTTTATGAAGGTGGCGAGGCGTTCGGTGGCTAGCCGGACTGATGAATCTGCCGAGCTAAAGCGGCAACTTGACGTGGCGGATGCCGACATCGTGCTTGTAAATAAGCGGCTAGACGAGGCACAAGGTATGCTCCACAGACATCTGATAAGAGGGGTTCGATGCTCGTGCCTTATAAGATATGTGCTTAATGTAGATGGTGCTGCTGCCGTGGAGAACCTTCGGGTGGAACTTGCCCGAGCCAAGGAGCAAGCAAGGAAAAGTGATGCGGCTGCCGTTAAGGCAGCTGAAGAGCTAAAAGCCGAACAGGCTGCTCACTGCCAGAGCAAGAAAGTAATAGCCGAGATGGGTATAAAATTGAAGGATGCTGCCGACCGCTGTAAATTTCTTGAACAAGAAGATAGGGCGGCTCAGAAGGACCTTGAAAAGATCACTGCCGAGGCTAAGGATACTCGCTCTGCAATGAGAGCTATGAAGGAGTAGCTACGTCAGGCCGGGGATATCACGGCTAGAAAGCCCTATATGATGCGGATGAAGTTCGGGGATCCTAAGTATGCTCCGTTAGACCGGCAGTGGAGTGCGGAAAACACTTATCTGGATTTGGCAGTGAGTGCGGCAGACGCGACCGAACACTTCCGGGGTCGAGGTGACCGTGAATTGGAAGAACTTTTTTGGTCGCAGTTCCACAATCCAAAACGCCCACTTTCGGTATCCGACCGTTTGGCCGCCTGGGCGGAGCTGAACAGGTTATCCGGACTCACCATGAGGTATGTTGCGAGTCGTCTGTGGCCGGAAGAGCCAGAGCCAAAGAGTTATTTGAGCTTGGTGCAGCAGTTCCTTGGTTCGGTGCCGCATGTTGATGCAATGAAGAGGTCACGTGCATAGAGGGTGCATAGATGGCTCTTACCCGTGTCAAAACATACTGGGCGGATATGAAGGCCAGTGTTGTTGCATCCCGGGATTCGGACGAAAGCCGAGTACCTGCCAAGCACTACTTTGAGGAAGTTCTTCAGGGTGCTCGTTTAATAGAGGCGCAGTGCTCGAAGGATGTTGTGTTCGAATAGCATGTGCTATTGTAAAACGAATATTTTGATAGAATATAAAAGCTTTTTATACTTGTGCTTGCAAGAATTATAATGCCTCCTATGCGGCCGTTAATGTATATGTGTATATAACCTGAAAGATGGCAGTCTTTGGCTTCATCCCCCATGCATATAACGCGGGGGTGTTCGCAAAAAGGCGCCTTTTCACACTTAATCCAACGTCTTGGTCCTATAAAGGAGGTGGTAGCGCAGCGAACTAGGCAACCGGACTATAATGCTTTATCACTTTCACTTAGCCATAGGAGTTTGACAGTGGGGCTACTTAATAGCCCCTAGGGGCACCGCGCTCGCCCGAATTCGAGGCGCATGTGTGCCTGACCAGGAAGCGGCCCTTCGTTAATGCGGAGGAATCCTAAAGATTCCGAAAGTCATCGAGTGGTTGACCAGTCTCTCGCTATATCATGACAGTCAGTTTTCGGCTTTCTCTACTGAGGTGCTCGCCTGGCCGAACCGGGGCACAATCGCAGTAGTTCTCCTGGTGCCGCCTTAGCCGATAGAGCGGAACGTAAGGCAGCAAAACACAGGAGCCGGGCAAACCCAACATTTGACCAAAGACATGATTCGGAGCTGATGCATATAAGGCCAAACTCGCGACGCCGAACACTCCCTAAGGTATTCGGTCTTTATGAAAATGGGCCGAACAAAAGCCCTTGGTAAGAAGCCCCTGGTGCCCAGGAACGCACAAAATTCTGGCGTGGCCACATGCCAAGACGCCAGCCTCCTCCTCGGTTATAGCGAAAACCGGGGGATGTTATCAACAAGAGACAGTAAAAAAGGTTTACGCAGGGTCTTAATCTGAAAAGAATCCTTAAAATGGGTCCCTACTGCACGTCTGCGCCTGTGTCTCCGTTGTGCCGTATCCTGGACGGGCGTAGCACGGTGTTCGTCTGTGAAAGAGAGGAACTTAGTGAAAAATAATCGTGCGAGAAATTAAAATAAACAAAATATAATAAAGAGACATGAGTAAAATTGAGCCGTATTGTCTCCTGGTGTAAACACGCGGAGCCCCTTGTACAGGGTTATGCGGCTATTAAGCCTTTGTATGTTTACACCGGACTCGTCGAGCCGTGTCCGAGGTAGTAAAGCTGGATTAGTGTGCAGCTCTCAAGGCGGCCGCACCATTATCCGTACTTCGGGGATCAATTGATATTTCCCTTTAATGAGATGATGCCTCGTGGACCGGGAATTTCGAGTGTAAGGGATGCATAATGTGGTATTGTGTTAAAGCGGGCGAAAGCTTCACGTCCCAGTAGCGCTTGATAGCAACTTATGAATGGGGCGATGTGGAAGGTTAGCTTTTCGCTTCGAAAGTTGTCGGGTGAGCCGAACATGACTTCTAACGAAAGGGAACCCATACTCTAGGTACCTGGGCCCGGCGTGACTCCTTGAAAGGAGGTGTTGCCATGGCAAATTATTGCTGGGTTTACCCCCAGTTTGCGGATTGTGTCCTGATATAACAGGTTTAGGTCACTGCCGCCGTCCATTAGGACTTGTGTAAATTGGAGTCCGTCAATAATCGGATCCAAGACCAAGGTAGTCCAGCCTGCGTTCCGAATACCTCCGGAGTAATCCTGATGATCGAAGGTGATTGGTTGTAACAACCAGTGGCGATGCTCCTCTGGGGCAGGCCGTATGGCGCATATCTTCGTAGGCGCCGTTCTGTTTTTTCCTTTTGTCACCTGAAGTGAATTTACTGTTTTGACTTCTTGTGGGAACTTCTTTTGTTCTCCGGTGCTCTGCTTGTGGGGTGCGTCGTCATCCTCACTTGTGTGTCGAGCCCCTTGTGTTCGGTGTTGAGTTTGCCAGACTGCTTGAAGACCCAACAATCTCTGTGGGTGTGGTTTGCAGGTCTCCTGGGGGTACTATGGATTTGACATATTTTGTCCAAGATTTTGTTGAGGTTAGATAGCTCGTCCCTGTCATCTTTGGGGGGGGGGGCTTTTTCTGATTTTGCCGAGAGCTTTTGAATCTGGCATTGACTGCCGTGCTTATCGGGCTGTTATCCTTGATCCGGCGCTGTTCTTTGTTACGGCGCGGTTTCCCGTTTCCATCTCTGAGTTCGGATGTACTCGGGTCGCTGGTGCTGCTTCTTGCCAACCGTCTATCTTCTCCTGCGCAAAAGCGGGTCATGAGGCTTGTTAATGCGGCCATTGTTCTTGGCTTTTCTTGGCCGAGGTGTCTGGCAAGCCATTCGTCTCGGACGCTATGTTTGAAAGCTGCTAGGGCCTCGGCGTCCGGACAGTTGACTATCTGATTCTTTTTAGTAAGAAATCTGTTCCAGAGTTTCCGGGCTGACTCTCCGGGCTGCTGAGTTATATGACTCAGATCATCTACATCCGGAGGTCGGACATAGGTCCCTTGAAAATTTTCCCGGAAAGCATCCTCGAGCTCTTCCCAACTTCCCATGGTGTTTTCGGGAAGGCTTTTAAGCCAATGCCGGGCTGGCCCTTTGAGCTTAAGGGGTAAGTATTTTATGGCGTGAAGGTCATCTCCTCTGGCCATGTGTATGTGGAGGATATAATCCTCGATCCAGACTCCAGGGTCTGTTGTTCCGTCGTATGCTTCTATGTTTACGGGCTTGAATCCCATTGGAAATTCATGATCCAGTACCTCATCGGTAAAACATAGGGGATGTGCGGCGCCCCTGTATGTAGGTGTGTTGCGATGTTCGGATATTTTTTGCGTTGCATTGCTCACTGGAGCTTGCTTTCTTGGCCCATAGATGGATCTAGTTGGACCGGTCTTTTGATGCGAATCCTTGGGCGGACCGCACGCCGTATTGAGTGCGGCGCCCTTCGTCGCTTGAGATTGATCATGGGGTCGTCTATCTGACCTGGTGGCTTCTTTGTTTTTTGACTGTGGGGTCTCTAAGGCCTCTTCGTCAAATTCCGGTAGTAATTTCCGCTTCGGATAGCTCTTTGTTCGATGACTGTTGCCGTACTTGTGTGCGGTATTGAGTACTTTGCCCCATCTGATTCTGAGTGCATCTTCCGCTGTTTTGAGCTTCCGCTTCTGCTTTTTCACGCTACGTGCAGTGGCAACGAGCCTTTGGTGGAGGTTCTGGTGTTCCAGCGACTTGTCCGGCGTGAGGTCGTCCGGACTATTATCTTTCCCGGGGACGGATTGTTCGGTTTGTCCGCCCTGTTTGGACGGTTGCTCGATGGCATGTTCGTCTTCCGTTGATTTGCCCTTCTCTATGGCTGGGTCTCTGTCGAGGTGGGGCTTGGCGCGGCGATTACGCCGCCACTTTGATTGTTTTTTGAGGGAGCGATCCCTGGTTGCGCCCTTTTGATCCTCGTCGTTGCTTCTTTTAGGTGTGTCCACCATGTATACATCGTGTGATGGGGTGGCTTTCCAGTGCCCTATAGGTCCTAGTTCTTGATCGTCTCCTTCATCGGCGTCCATACCATCGATGTCTTCGGAGTCGAAGTCGAGCATGTCGGTTAGATCGTCGACAGTGGCTACAAAGTGGGTGTGGGTGGGTTTCGAATTTCTTTGTCATCCACATCCCGACCGTGCTGACCATAGCCCGGCCAGGGCTCTCCTGACAAAGAGAGAGACTTTAGTGAATTTAGGATATCGCCAAAGGGCGAGTGCTGAAGGACGTCCGCGGCGGTGAACTCCATGATCGGAGCCCAATTGGGTTCGATCAGAAGGGGTGCGGAAGATTCGGAGTCCGGACAGGAGTCCGGCACCTTGGAGTCACATGCCTCGTGAAGGATTAGACTGGTAATCGGCTCTATCGCCGTAGAGATTGTGGCTCCTGGGGCGGCGTCCAACCGACCGTCCCCGACTGGTGCAGCCGGCTCCGAGCTAGTGGTCAGAGCGGACACCTGAGCAGCGCTCTGGGCGCTGTCCGGCGGCAGAGCTAGATCATGCCCATCGTGATAGTGCGGCGCGCTCGGCCGTGGCTCGAATTCGTCGAAGATCAAGTCCCCGCGGATGTCGGCCGTGTAGTTTAAGCTTCCAAACCTGACCTGATGGCCAGGGGCATAGCTTTCGATCTGCTCCAGATGGCCAAGCGAATTGGCCCGCAGTGCGAAGCCGCCGAATACGAAGATCTGTCCAGGGAGAAAAGTCTCACCCTGGACCGCGTCGTGGTTGACGATTGAAGAAGCCATCGGGCCTAAGGGTGACGACACAGAGGAACTCTTAATGAAAGCACCAATGTTGGTGTCAAAACCGGCGGATCTCGGGTAGGGGGTCCCGAACTGTGCGTCTAGGCGGATGGTAACAGGAGACAAGGGACACGATGTTTTTACCCAGGTTCGGGCCCTCTCGATGGAGGTAAAACCCTACTCCTGCTTGATTAATATTGATGATATGGGTAGTACAAGAGTTGATCTACCACGAGATCAGAGAGGCTAAACCCTAGAAGCTAGCCTATGGTATGATTGTTTTTCGTCCTACGGACTAAAACTCTCCGGTTTATATAGACACAGGAGAGGGCTAGGGTTACACAGAGTCGATTACAATGGGAGGAGATCTTCATATCATATCGCCAAGCTTGCCTTCCACGCCAAGGAAAGTCCCACCCAGACACGGGACGAAGTCTTCAATCTTGTATCTTCATAGTCCGGGAGTCCGGCCAAAGGTCATAGTCCGGCCATCCGGACACCCCTTAATCCAGAACTCCCTCACCCCTGCTTCTTCTTCCGCGCGCACCGGTGATCCCGAGCTCCGGCTAGGGGCACGCGGAGCTGTCCGGCCATCGGCTTGAACGCGTCTGGGACATGCTGGCCAGGCTGCAGGAGGCGGGCGTGACGGCGCCAGTGGTGGTGATGGAGTTCATCCCGCGGTGCATCGCACCGCTCCAGCGCTACTCACGCCTGATGTGGACCTTCACGGGCCAGAAGGATCCCATTAGGCTCCAAGTGACTGCGCTTCCTGCCGAGACGCTAAGCATCGTGCTTAAGCTCCTAACGGGCAATCTGGCTCTCGTCGTGATCCCTGCCAATGGAAACCTCCTCCTATACCAGTGCTCGAACACGGAGGACTTCTTTAGGCGGATGCCGCGCTTTGACGAGTGGGGGCTGCTCCCTGTGGTCCATGAGGGGCCCCACGAGAACTTTGTCGTGGTGCCCCCCGTGCTTGCCCTTCGTACCTGGGCCTCGGGAGGACGGATGCCTCCTGACGTACATGAGTCGGCTCTCGGGGGGCTGGTGCCGCCAAGTGCTGCTGAGGCGACTCCCCTTGGCCCTAAGGACGACCCAAGGGGAGCCTCGTCCGCAGCCGTGGTGTCCTCCGCTGTCTCTAGAGGCAGAGCGCTCCCCTCCGGTGTTCCTCCTCCAGTCATCGAGGTCTCCCGCAAGAGGAGGCTTGGGAGCTGTCATGGTGTCGCCCCGAGGGCCCTGAAACAGAGGATTTGGATGGCCGATGATAAGTACCTTTGCCCTTGGGTTCCTTGCATGACTAGTTCCTTTCTGACATTTCCCTTCAGGCTTCCTCCTTTCTAGGTGGTGGGCTCGTCCTTGATGCGTCGTTCACGAGCCCCGGAGCTGATCGCCGTCCCCAGCCTCATGAAGCAGGCAACCGCCCGGGAGACGGTGCTGTCCCGAGAGCCGCAGTTATCGGAGGAGGGTCGCAAGCCCGCTCCCCGGTACCTCTCCACTACGGCAGCCCCCGAGCCGTGGAAGCCGCTCCGAAGAGCCTTTCGATGAATCTCGTGAATAGCTGAGTGTCCACCATGGTGGCTTCGTCTTCAAGTGGTGGAGCCGCACCCTGCTGCATGGAGCCCGAAGCCCGAGGAGTGGTCGAGGAGGCCCCTGCTACCGAGCCCTTACCGGGGGCAGGAGAGTAGCCCCACTCCTCCCCGGCAAGCCACGACGCAAAGGAGAGGCCCAACCAAGCGCTGGAGCTTGCATGCGGGCGGAGCGCCGTCTGCCACAACCTCCTCCAAGTAGCCGCGGGCGCGCTCGGCCAGCTTAGAGTGGAGCTTGCTGATGTCGACTCCCGCCTTGAGGTGGAAAACCTCCGTCTTGCGCGTGGGTGGAGTCAGCTGGAAGTCGCGGTCAATCTTGGGCGAGCATAGCATGAGCGCACCTGGGCGGACGTCGAGGGGTCCCTTGCGGACTCTCGTGAGGCATGCGTCCGCGCCCAAGAGGAGGCCCGGGCCACTGAGAAGCGCCGCGTGGCAGCTGAGGAGCGTGAGAAGGGGCTTTGGGCCTTGAATGATGATCTTGAACGGCAGGTCCAGACACGCAAGGCCACCCTCGTGGTGCGGCCAGGCTTGGCCCCTGCCGACGCAATCGAGGCTCAGAGTCACGAGGAGGCACTGGTATTTGAAGCGATGATGCAAAGCTTGGAGCGCGACCGGCTGGAGGCGACGGAGCGTCAGGTGGCCTCAGATGAGGAGGCCCTTGCTTCCCGGGAAGCGAAGATCCAACTAGAGGTTGACCAAAGGGTGGAAGGGATTCGTGAGTCCCTTGTCACGGTATCGACGGAAGTTGGGGCTTCAGGAGGCCCGCTTCAAGCAATGGCAAACCGAGCTACAAGGCAAGGCCAATGTTCTCCAAGCCCAGCTTGTCGCGGCAGAGCGGCATGGGAAGGTCGTTGAGGAAGCTCGAGCCATTGCCGAGGCTGAGCTGTCTTCTCTTCAGCATCAGGTTGCTGAGGTCTTGTCCCTCGTGGAGAGGGTGTCGGCCGACGCAGATGACCGTCGAACACTTCAGTGAGAGCGCTCCAAGATGCT
This sequence comes from Triticum aestivum, assembly GCF_018294505.1. Classification (NCBI taxonomy): domain Eukaryota; kingdom Viridiplantae; phylum Streptophyta; class Magnoliopsida; order Poales; family Poaceae; genus Triticum; species Triticum aestivum. Next base: position 489,731,396 of record NC_057801.1, on the reverse strand, counting down.
TGAAGACCTCAGGACAAGGGCCAACTGCGCCTTGGACACCATCTGTGAAGGGAACCTCGCCCATCCACTTGAGTCTAACGACGCCGGCTACCTGCACTTCTTCAGCCAAGTTGTGACCTGCCTCGAAAGCAGGGCTGCGAAGGCTCGCTAGCTCGTCAAGGAGAAGAGCCGGGATCTCCTTGGGCACACGTTCTCGCACGTCTTTAGCTACCTCCTCAACCGGGACCCGAACTTTGACTTCAACGCTGTGATAGCCCTCCTACCTAAAGTCATTCAGGGTGACCTTGTGAGCTGGGTGAACGATCACGTGGATGACCTGGTCAGGGAGTTTGCTAATGACGCGACCGTGCCCATGGTCGGGGAGGACAAAGCTGATGACGACAACGACGGTGACAACACGGGCGACAGCGCATCCCGCTAGGCCTGTACTTATCTGTTCTTCCTGTAAAAGATTTTTGGATGTGCCCCTGTGGGGAGTGAAAGAATTTTTTCTTAGGGGGAGGAAGATCTCCTTATGGTGCATGGAATGATGATATATTTCTTGGGTTAATTTCAGAATGCGTTGTCGTGAGCCAAAGAGCTCTCAACTAGAGTAGCTGCTATGATTAACCTTTCATGCTCGTGGCCTTAGGTTGGTACTTGCACCATGGAGACGCCCTCTACCCCAGCGAGCCCCTTGAGGGTTCTCGCGGGAGGGGCTTCCTGATATGGTTGATGGCCTGATTGCGGGCATCATACGAGGAGCCAACGCCAAAACTCTTGGCGAGGTGTGCGCGCACGTGGGTACGCTGCAGTGGCATTCTTGGCCCTGAGGGGCCTTGGCCTGCCTAGGTGCGCATGCCACACCCAGCCCCCGCTCGCAGGGCACTCGCGGGGAGGGGTAGCAAGCAGGCACTAAGCCTACCAAGCGAAAAACCGAATAGCAAAAACACCGCAAGTCCAAATCCCCCCTTTTCTTTTAATAAGCACAAGAAACTCCAAATTCACTCGAAGGCAACAAATCAGGTTACAAAGAAAGGGCAAAGAGAACAGCCGCTTCCGGCACCTGTGCTAGTCTTCTCACCAGCGCGGAGCTAGGTGGTTCCACTGGGCGTGGGCATAGTCATTGGGGGACAATATCGACGGCCGGCGCAGAGCATGGTGCTTCCACTAGTATGTGGGCGGGAGCTGTTGGATTTCGGGTTCCGCAAACCCTTGATAGGTTCGAACTCTAGGGTGTGTGCGGAGATCTCAACATGCCCAGCCTACCTACTCGCGATTCCTCAAAGCCTAGCGCATCAAGCTCAAGGGGACAGAGAGACACAACAGTTTATCCTGGTACGGGCCACCTTGCGGTGTTAATACCCTACCCCAGTGTTTTGGTGGATTGCCTCGAGGGGCAAAGGATGAACTAGTACAATGGATGAACAAGCCTCAGGAGGTGAGGTGTTCTTGAGCTCAAGAGAGCTGGTGAGGTGGTCGAATGAGAACGGATCTGATCCCTGCTCTACTCTTTCCCTCTCGATCTACCGACCCCCTTCCATGGTGGTGGCTAAGTCCTATTTATAGTGGCCTTGGTCCTCTTCCAAAATGTTGGCGGGAAGGGATCCCACAATGGCCAGATTTGAAAGGGGACAGGAAGTACATCCTATCCTGACTAAAGAGGTCTTCTCCTGCGAAAAGCCTTTGGTCGTGACGCTGCGGTGGGCTTGGTGATGACCTCCATCCTGCCTTCCTGGCGGTCTTGGTCTCGTTGCACCGGAATGGAAACCTTTGGTTGATTCCTCGGGACTCCGTGCCTACTGCTTGCCTCCTTTGCACCAAAGAGGAAACTGGTACTCTGCGCCCGCTGGCACCCGCCTGGTGCCCGCCTGGCCTTGGTCGTCATGGCTCACGTCAGCTGAGCCTCGTGAGGTGCACCTTGCATAGAAGTCTCCGCTCCTCGGGAGCCAGCGTGAGGAGGTCGGTCCCCTTAGAGGTCTTGGCGTCATCCGCCTTGCGAGGCTCGGCCCCTCGCGAGGGTCTTGAGTTTGTTGATGTTGAGGCTGGGCCGTACCAGGCCGTCGATGGGGCCACACAGTGGGCTGCAGGCAGGAAAGTCTGGGTACCCCCATATCCAGAACACTGACAGTAGCCCTCGGGCCCAAGGCGCGGTCAGACTTGGCTTCTTGGCGAAGCCAAAGGGCAAGTGTGGAGCGCCTGTCGGATTACGGGTTCCGCAAACCCTTGAAAGGTTCGAACTCTAGGGTGCGTGCGGGGATCTCAACCTACCCAGCCTGCCTACTCGCAATCCTCCTAACCCTAGCTCATCGGGCTCAAAGAGACGAAGAGACACAACAGTTTATCCTGGTTCGGACCACCTTGTGGTGTAATACCCTACTCCAGCGTTTTTGGTGGATTGCCTCGAAGGGATGAGGATGAACTAGTACAATGGATGAACTGGCCTCAGGAGATGAGGTGTTCTTGAGCTCAAGAGAGCTGGTGAGGTGGTTGGGTGAGAATGGATTCGATCCCCCTCTATGGTGATGGCTAAGTCCTATTTATGGTGGCCTTGGTCCTCTTCCCAAATGTTGGCGTGAAGGGATCCCACAACGGCCGAATTTGAAAGGGGACAAGTAGTACATCCTATCCTGACTAAAGTGGTCTTCACCTGCGAAAAGCCTCTGGTCGTGACGCTGCAGTGGGCTCGGTGATGACCTCTGTTGGGGATATACCCCGCGGTATAAACCGCCGGATGTATGACCCGGCTAGAGTTTGGCGATTCACTGGCGACCCACTTGGACATGGCGGTTTATGGTTCATTGGTAATCCGGCAGGCGGGTCAGAGGAGCGACAAGACCAGGTGGCCCAACGGGCGGTTTATGGAAGGCCGAATCACGCTATGGTGGGCCTGTTTAAGAGAAAAGGCGTGAGGAATATTTACTTTACAAGGAAGACCCGGACTTGTATCCGGTTTGTATTAGAAGGGAGACTAGTCCTAATCCTAAAAGGACTCCACATGTAAACCGCCCCTCTAACTTATATAAGGAGGGGCAGGGCTCCCCAAAGGGGGACAAGCAAACAATAATCTAGGGCTAGACACAACTAGAGGAGAGCCGGTTTACGGCGAATCCCTCGTGATGATAATGAGATCTAGCCTCAAACAGCATGTAGGGTTATTACCGGATGATGTTTCCCGGGGCCCAAAGCTGTCTAAACCCTTGTCTTGTGTTGCGTCTCTCGATTCCGCTCAACCCCTCTCAAGCTACCACATAGATGCGTTGGCCTCATGACTAAGTCCTCACACTAAGGACATCTGACGTGTTATTTCCACGACAGTTGGCGCCCACCGTGGGGCCAGCGCACAGTGGTGTTGAGTTCTTGGAGGGATTTTTCCAAGGATCAAGAAACTCGTGATGTGTTGGATGGAAAAGAGCCGGCGCAGAAAGATATACAAAGTCTCCGTGTCAAGCAGTCGGAGCGACATACAAGATTGAGGTTAACATAAATTAAGGTTTGCGTTCTGTACGCTGCCGACGATCTATTCAAACCGCCGCCGGTCTAAGCGAGCGGTCAAGTCACAAGTCGCCAAGACCATCGCAGTTGGCTCCGTCGGCGTGTCAAAGTCAAGATTTGTTTTTCAGTACTGCTAGTACTACTTTCAAGTCGTAGAACATCCATCAACCGTATCTACAAGTTCAGTCTCCACGTCATCACACAAAGGATCAACCGGATCTGTACTTCTCACGTGGGCTGAGAACTAGTTCGTTGAAGGTCTCTGTCTATTGCTGGGACACGAGTCACAAGGCCCGATCGGAGCAAATCCAAAATAATAAAAAAGAGAGAGATCAATTTCCGTTGCCGCTACCGTGTCTCGCCGAGACCAACAAAAAATTCTGCTACAGCCGCTGTATACCGGATCATGTCAAGCAGACGCGTGAGCTGTACAAACAAAAGGAAGTATCGAGGCGAATCCGTGAAGGAATTTACAAAGACAAAAAAGGGGGGGAGAGGAAGAGGAGACTCGGTCTCCACCATCGATCCGGTCTCGCTTCACCGATCCCCGTCAGGCCGGCCGTGAGCCACCGCGTCCACGGCTTCACCTTGCCGCCTCCGCTCTTCTCCGCCTGCGCAGGCATGCATCTGCAACCGGCGCGCCGCAGCGGGTCCTCCGCATCCGCGCTGCCGTGGACCTTCGCCGGGTTACCACGCGTTCAAGCCGCCCAGTTGAGTCGCCCTCTGCCGGCGCTATGGTCAGTTGAGCCGCCCTCTGCCGGCGCTGTGGCCATGACTGCACCCCGGGACGCCCGCACCAGGCCGGCCAGCTTCTGCCGTAAACCGCCTCCGCTGGCCTCGCTCTACTACCGCGGGTTTGCAGCAGCCACCGCTTCGCTCCGCCTCTGCTGCCTCCTCTGCAGGTCGTGCCTTCTGCCGCAGTGGTCAAACCGCCGAACGGCCGGGTTACACCGCTCAAGAACCGCCCTCGCGTCGCACCAGCCGCCATGGCCTCGCCTTCATCGCTCCGAGTCGCCACTGGCCGGCGGGTCGCCTGACTCCGACTCTAACTCCGCCTCGTCAGCTGCTACCGCGTGCTCGCCGGTGCGTTTTCAAGCATGCTTCAGTTGCAGGGCGTTTAAATATTGGCACTAGACAGGTTTACAATCAGAATAAGCTCCCGCTAGTGTTTGCTTCGCTTGGAGATATACTGGCAAGTAAATTTGAAGAAGCCCGGAGCTGCCCTAGATGATCTGTTCTACAAAATGAGGGCAGACAGATTCAAACTTGGATCGTTTATTTACTGCAAGGAGCTGCTGGCCAGTACACCAGTTAACAGCAAAATTGGGGTTTGACGAAAAAAATCTCGTTGGAGACCAAGGAGTACTAGTACAGGCTTGCTGCCAGCTTCTCAAAAACACCAAGGCCTTCTACAACACTAGCCAGACTAGTACTAATGGAAGAAACATCGCAAATGTGAAACTACTGTACGTGAAGGCATCTGCACATAGCCAATGGGTGCCAGTACTACTTCAAATCAGTATACTTCCGCTTCATCAGCCACACGTTGGAACAGGCAATTCAGAAAATGAAGAAATACTCCCTTGTCCGGAGTTGTGCACCGTCCAAAGTCAGTAGACGTTATTTTTTCTGTGAGGCCACACTGGATAATGGAGAAAACTACGACAGATGACGTCTATGGCAGCAGTGCTAGTACTCCATGAGGGTTTTTCACCAGAGTACTATATGAGCAGAATAGTCACATCAAATGCTGTCTGCGTGAAACATCTGTGCGAATCGTCTCTCGTCCGGATCAATTAGGTGAAGTTCATCCAAGTTTATTTTATTAAACATATTGTTTTTTGTCAAAAAACAATCACTTTGGTATGTACACCTTTATGTGCAGGACAATGATTCATCATAAAGATGGTGTAATGCCATATTCATGGAGTGTGCGGTGGCATAATCATGCAACGGTATCGGCGACCACTTACTGTTCAACAGGTGGGTGCAAGCCGCCGCCCCTGCGGTCCGATCTACATCAACGCGCCAGCCGATTCACACGTCTGTGCCGGTTTACAATGTGACGAGCGACTTACCCGTCCACCCCCGTGGCCGACTTGGTGTTTGAGTGGCTTACTGCTCCTGCGATTGACTCGCCCGACCGCACCGGCTTACGACACCACGGCCGGTTCGCCCGTAATTAATTTCAGCTTCACCACGGTGATCATCAACTCCGTGGTGGATGACTACTGGCCTGACGCATCAGGTGGTCGTCGTTACTCAACGACTCCTGCACCGGCTTACAACACCATGGCCGTCTCTCTCGATCGCACCAGCTTACAACGCCTTGGCCGACTCATCTGTCTACTCCGCCGTGATTGATTTCAGCGTCACCATGGTGCTTATCAACTCCGCGGCGGATAATTTCCGGCCTAGCATATCAGGTGATATCCATCTAAGGTCTGTTTTATTAGCGCATACTATTTTTATCAAGGAACAATTACTCTGGGTTGTGATATTCTTTTTTGAGGCAGGACAATTGTTTACTACATCAAAACGACATGGTTAACTCGCCCGTCCGTGCCGGTTTACAACACCGCGGCCGGTTCATCTGTTTGAGGCGCCTCTAATATTGTGGTCATCTTTTCCGTCCGCCTCTCGCGGTCTGGTCTACATCAACATACTGGGCCGCACCTGTCTGCATGAGCTGTTTATTGAGTATGAGCAAGTCACAACTTGGGTAGCCTGGTTTTTCTTTCAACAAAATGGAGGCAAATTATCATATACTATCAACCGCCGTCTGCACTGGTTGGCTCAATAGGCAGGCACACAAGTCGCCGCCACTACAGTTTGGTTAGCTTCAAATCGCCAGTTGAAAGGAACCATTGGCCGAGTTGCTGACACGGCTCATACGGGATCATTTATAACCCGCCGCAGTCACCTCAACCTTCTGTGGATTCACATCGTGCTATCAAAACCAGTGATATACAAGTTATGCCGGTTTACATCAAGGCAAAATATGAAGAGTCTCAAGCCAACTCCTCGAGTCACCTTTGAGACTCGGGGGCTACGATGACATAACTCAGCAAATCTTGCCAGTTTCAGCAAATTTAAGAACCCCGGGACGATGGAGCGAAAGATAAACCGGTCCTGGAAGCTACTGTTATATTAATGAAAATTTAAAGGCTGTCAGAAAATTTCCGGCTTAGAAAGTATATAACAGTTACAAAATCCCGGCTCAATGAAGAAGCTCCGGGTCATCAGAAAGGATTCCGGTTTAAAATCCGGCTCAAGGGAAATCAGTCTCGCTGAAGCTATCAAATATCCGGTTTAAAATCCGGTTCAAGGGAAATCTATTCTCCCATAAATCTCTGAAGCGCTCAAATCCGGTTTAAAAATGTCCGGTTCAAAAAGGAATTAATTCCTCGCAAGTTTGAGTTTAAAGGCCGTCAGGAAACTTCCGGCTGAAAATGAAGATTCCGGTTTAAAATCTGGTTCAAGGGAAAGATGTTTCCCACAAAGCTTTGAAGCTCTCAATATCCGGTTCAAAATCCCGGTTCAAGAAGAATTTATCTCTTCAAAAAGTTAAAGGTTGCCGAAGAGGACCTGTTACCATGATGCACGGTTCAAACATGGGTATTCCGCCTTATTGACTTATCATATTATTGGTTACATGGGGCCTTCAGCTAACAAAGCGGAGTACTGCCTGTTAAACCGGCTATCACGCCACAACATAGCTCGGGAGCTTCACACCCAAAGGGCCAAAGAGAGTTTCGATGCTATGCACAACTCAAACATAGGCACCTAATGAGCACAGCTCATCACAAAGCTTGGGAGCTTCACACCCAAAGGGCCAAAGAGAGTTTTGATGCTATGCACAACTCAAACATAGGCACCTAATGAGCACAGCTCATTATAAAGCTTGGGAGCTTCACACCCGAAGGGCCAAAGAGAGTTTCGATGCTATGCACAACTCAAACATAGGCACCTAATGAGCACAACTCATCATGTTACTTGGGGGCTCCTTGGTCTAATACCAAGAAGTCTGAATGGACCCTTGTAGTGGGGTATCGACCCATGGCTTGGAAGCCTGGTACATTTACCTAAAACCCCGGGTTAACCTGCCTTCATCAAGTAAGACACTCCTATCCAGGTCATCCTGGCACGGCCCTCCGAACGTTTGACAGTTACTCTCCTTGAGACCCTGCACTTGTCAAAGTTAAAACGGTGATTGGTTAGTTGGAGGTCCATCTTAAAAGGCTTTGTTAAATGGTTCAACTCGGTGGCCTGGCAGCCCACAAAAAGCCTCGAATTTCGGCCTGGCAGCCCTCAAAAAGCCTCGACTACACGGTTTTATTTGCCTTTGTCAAGATTTTTCTCTTTTCATAAATTTATGTTGAATCGGTGTCTATTGACCCGGCATGACTATCAGTCATCAAATTAACCCGGTGTTCATTAACCCGGCTTGACTTTCAACTACAAGTTGTCAGTACATAATCACTTATAATCCGGTGTTTATTGACCCAGCCTGGTTTTGGACTATAAGTCGCCGGCATATATTTGGATTGCGCCATTGGAATTATGCGCTTATAAATCATTGGGTATATTATTCAAATAGCCAACATGGCTGGATTTCTATTATGGTTATTAATAACCAGTATTATGATTAAGGTTTTCAAAGTTGCTTTAGCGCAATGGCTATCATATTATCAATGGATATGATTTTTATTCTATAATTGAAGGAATAGTCCCGAGTTGCTGCAGGCTTACAACCCAGCACTTGGGGGCTACATTATTCAAACTGAGATTACATCAAATATGCAAGTCCCATGTCACTGCCAGCATGCACCATGGCACTTGGGGGCTAATGCAAAGTCATTCTTTGTTCATCTTATTGAAGACCCGACTCATCACATTATAATGAGCCGGCCCTTGGGGGCTACCAATTGCTCCTGTTAACAATTCAAGGTACAAAGGTTTTTATCCATTATATTGAAGGGTCCATTGCTCAGTTGGTAAAGCACAAGGCTCTTAAACTTATGGATGTGGATTCAAGCCCCATGATGGGGGTTACATCATATGATGTTATTTTCATTGAAGTATATATCAAGTCTGAGCTCAATATTATCTTATTAAGCCGGCCCTTGGGGGCTACACCGTTGTTGTTCAAAGTTTACATGATTATATTTACAAAGTCCCTACTCATTATTGCATAATGACCCGGCCCTTGGGGGCTACACTGGTTGAAGTTTTTATGAGTATAAGACAATTACAAGTCCCAAGTTGCTGCAAGCATGACAACCCGACACTTGGGGGCTACATAATATGGAGTATTCAGTTTTTACTAAGTGACTGGGATGAACAACATGGATTTCTTCTTAAGTGGCAGTATTTATATTGAAGCAAGTCTTAAGCCATCACTTTGTTCCGCTCAAGACTTGGGGGCTACAGGTATTATATTATTATCAAGAACTATTTTCAAATTCTCTGTTTTGAGCAAATCGGATTGACTCGGCGTCACCAATCATTACGACCCTGTGTCTGCAACCCGGCGTCATCAATAATCATGAACCGGCATTGGCAACAATCATAAACCGGCATTGGCAACAATCATGACCCGGAAGTATCAGTTTTTATAACCCGACAATGGTGGTAATCATAAACCGGCAAATTTTACATCTTCAAGCCGGCTGGATATCAGTTGAATATTTCAGAGACTAATATTTTTGTCAAGTCAGAGCATTGAAGGCCAATTCAAATGGATTCTTTATTCTACAAGCAAATCAATTATGAAATAAGTCTATTGACTCGGATTTTTTAGAAGGAAGAAATGACAAGGATTCAAGGATGATCAAGTGCCGGTCTATAAGAATATTTAAACTGGAGCACAACCCGACAAATTTGTTCTTGTTGCAGATCAGTTTAACATGGATGAATCCAAATTAAACTGGGGGCTAATGTCGGGGATATACCCCACGGTATAAACCGCCGGATGTATGACCCGGCTAGAGTTTGGCGATTCACTGGCGACCCACTTGGACATGGCGGTTTACGGTTCATTGGTAATCCGGCAGGCGGGTCAGAGGAGCGACAAGACCAGGTGGCCCAACGGGCGGTTTATGGAAGGCTGAATCACGCTATGGTGGGCCGGTTTAAGAGAAAAGACGTGAGGAATATTTACTTTACAAGGAAGACCCGGACTTGTATCCGGTTTGTATTAGAAGGGAGACTAGTCCTAATCCTAAAAGGACTCCACATGTAAACCGCCCCTCTAACTTATATAAGGAGGGGCAGGGCTCCCCAAAGGGGGACAAGCAAACAATAATCTAGGGCTAGACACAACTAGAGGAGAGCCGGTTTACGGCGAATCCCTCGTGATGATAATGAGATCTAGCCTCAAACAACATGTAGGGTTATTACCGGATGATGTTTCCCGGGGCCCGAAGCTGTCTAAACCCTTGTCTTGTGTTGCGTCTCTCGATTCCGCTCAACCCCTCTCAAGCTACCACATAGATGCGTTGGCCTCATGACTAAGTCCTCACACTATGGACATCTGACATGTTATTTCCACGACAACCTCCGTCTTGTAGTCCTGGCGGTCTTGGTCTTGTTGCACCAGAATGGAAACCTTTGGCTGATTCCTCGAGACTCTGCACCTGCAGCTTGCCTCCCTTGCATCAAAGAGGAAACTGGCACTCTGCGCCCACTGGCGCCCGCCTGGCCTTGGTCGTCATGGCTCACGTCAGCTGAGCCTTGTGAGGTGCACCTTGCATAGAACTCTCCGCCCCTCGGGAGCCAGCCTGAGGAGGCCGATTCCCTCAGGGGTCTTGGTGTCGTCCGCCTCGCGAGGCTTGGCCCCTCATGAGGGTCTTGAGCCATTGATGCTGAAGCTGGGCCATACCAGGCCATTGATGCACTACAAAAAAAGACACATCCGTGACATTTTGGGCCGAACAAATTTTTTTCTGTCATACTGATGACACTTCTATGACGATAATCGTGACAAAACCCGGTACCATCATAGATGTGGTGGGCTCCTACTTATATGACAAAAAATCATGACAGAAAATGGGCTTTTCGTCCTGGGCGGGCCGGAGATGCAACTGCATGACATTCTTTGGGCCGTCCATGATGGAAAAAACCGTGGTAGAAGAGAGGGCGGGAAAAATTTGGGCGAGTTCCCGGTTGCGGTGGGTGGTCGGGGGCCGAGCGATGTGCGTTTCTCTCGTACACGTACGCGCGTGTGTGTGAGGTTGGGCTCTAGCTGAACCTGAGCAAGGCGTTGGGCTCTAACTGAACCCGAGCGATTGCACTGCAGGCTACGCATTACTGAACCCGAGCGATCGATCGATGGCTGTTAACTGAACCCGATCGAGTGATTCCTTCGCTACTGCTGCTAACTGAAGCCGATCGATGCTGCCTCTGGATGAACAGTGAGTGTTGCGGGGGGGGGGGGGGTGGATGAAAAGTGATCGGTGGGGGTGGATGAACAGGACCCCGTGGCGTTGCCTCTGGATGAACATGACCCCGATTGGTCGAGCCGATTGGGGCTGGATGAACAGGACCCCGTGGAGGGCTGGATGAACAGGACGACCCCGTGGAGGGCTGGATGAATAGTAGACGGTGGAGGGGTGGATGAACAGTAGCCCGTGGAGGGGTGGTTGAACAGGAGCCCGTGGAGAGGAGTGGTTGAACAGTAGCCGGTGGAGTAACACGCGGTGGAGGCTGGATGAACAGGAGCCCGTGGATGAACAGTCGCAGGTGGAGGCTGGAGGAGGTCGACGGTGGATGAACAGTAGCCCATGGAGGCTGGAGGAGGTCGACGGTGGCGATGAATAGTATCCTGTGGAGTCCCGTTTTGCGGTACGCCACACCCCTCCTGATGAACAGGACCCCCGTTTTGACCGTAGCGCTCCAACACAAGTTCGTTTCGTCCGATTTGCGGTACGCCACACCCCTCCCGATCAATAGGACCCCCGTTTTGACCGTAGGAGGTCCGTTTTCTCTGTTTTGCGGTACGCCAGACCCCTCCCGATGAACAAGATCCCATTTCGAACGTGGCCGCTCGAACACAAGGCCGTTTCCTCCATTATGTGGTACGCTAGGCCTCGTTTCCATCGCCTGTTCCGTCCAAGCCGGTTGGCTCCCACGCATTCTGTTGCCTCCCGATGAACATGACGCATTCCGTTGCCTCCCGATGAACACGACGAATTCCATTGCCTCAACATGAACACGATGCCGACGCAGTTTCTCCGTTCCGACCCAACCATGTACACGAGCCCTGGCCGTACGTATGCACGAGTAGGCATTCGAGACCCCGCCCGTATGTACATGCATGGCTGTATTTACTTTCTTGCACCCTGGCTGTTGTATGTACGTGTACATGCTACGTGTGAGCCTCTATTACGACATGTGCGCGCCTCTACTAAGACACATGTGCGCCTCTACATCGACTAGTATGTACATACACGTTCGCGACCAGAATGCCAACGCTACGTACTCTTCGACTAGGTGGGTCCCGACTGTCAGGCACTTCCTTGCGTGCGAAGATGTAGATGGTGGGTCCCAGCAGTCAGGGTGGCGAATATTTTTTTTGCCCGGATGCACTTCCTTGCGTGCGAACATGTAGCTGGTGGGTCCCAACAGTCAGGGGGGAGAATCATTTTTTTCCCGGACGCACTTCCTTGCGTGTGAAGATGTAGCTGGCAGGTCCCAGCAGTCAGGGGGGAAACATTTTTTTCGCAAAATACAGTGGCTCGTCCGGTGGGTCCCAACTATCAGGTGGAGGAATCACTATTTTCCGCGTAATAAGGAGGCACTTCCTTGCTGCGGCCGTGGACCCAGCTGTTAGCCTCTCCACGTATAGTCCACGTCCGATGGAAGTTGTTCCTTGACTACGTTGACCACGCCACGCCGAGAGCACCACGGCGGTGGACGACGGCGGGGCCTAGAAGGGGACGACACGGAGCCGGGGAAGACGTGGCAGTGGATGCCCACGCGGAGAGGAGTACGAGGGTTCATTGGTTCAGCTGCGGTGTGAGGTTGCCGTCGCCGTAGAATAACAGGGGGTGCGGGTGAGTGGAGGGATGGCCTGGCCAGTGGTGGGAGTAGTATGGGGGCGGTGAGGCCTCCGCGGCAGCATAGCCGGCCACGGGAGGCAGGAGTAGGCGGCACGACCGGCGCTGCTTTGGGCAGCTGGAGCAAGAGGACCAGAGGTTGAAGAAGCACTATGGCCGTTGGATGTACATCATACAGTCACTGGAGTATTGACTACATTGACAAAGCCCCCCGTGCCTGTCAACTTAGTAGGCCCACAAGTCAGCCCAGCAATATGGTGGGTCCCAGCTAGCAGGGGGTATTCATATTTTTGGGCGTAATAAGGAGGCACTTCCTTTCATGCGAAGATATCGCTGGTGGGTCCGACCTGTCAGCGGGGGGAATGTTTTTTCGCGAAATACAGAGGCCCTTCCTGTGGGTCCTAGGTGTCAGGTGGAGGAATCATTATTTTGCGCGTAATAAGGAGGCATTTCCTTGCGTGCGACTGTGGACCCACCTGTCAGCCTCTCCACGTACAGTCCACTTCCGATGGATGTCATTCATTGACCATGTTGACCAGTCCGTCCCGAGAGCACCAGGGCGGTGGACGACAGCGAGGCCTAGGAAGGGAACGACACAGAGCCAGGGAATACTCGGCAGTTGTTTCCCACGCGGAGGAGTACGAGGGTTTACTGGTTCGTCTGCCGTCCCCGAAGAATAACAGTAGGTGTGGGTGAGTAGAGGGATGGCTTGGCCAGAGATGGGAGTACGGTGGGGCCGTGAGGCATTCGCGGTAGCATAGCCGGCCACGGGAGGAGGGAGTAGGCAGTCCCGTCGGCGCTTGTTTGAGCGGCTGGAGCATGAAGAGCAGAGATTGAAAAAGCACGACAGCCGTTGGATGGACATCCAACAGTCACTGCTCTTGTGTGTTTACTAAGTTGACATGGCGTTGCGTGTGTGTCAACCTTTTTTTTATGAAAGCATACGCGTAAACCTATAGTAGGCGCACAAGTCAGCCTCAAATCTATGGAAAATAGCATACAACCCATCTGCCATTATTTCTAATAATGTACAACCCATTTGCTAATTCTTAAGAATTTTTTTTGGAGCCCATCTTCTTTTTGTTAGCATTACACCCCATATTGTGGCCATGGTTAAAAAGTATACGAAAACTTGCATATTTCGGTGCGGTCAACTATTTTTAATCCAGAAATATTGATTCACATTCAAACTATTTTGAAAAATAATTTATATAAATATTAAATCCAAATAATTGTCCACGCATAAAAATCAATGGAATTTAAAATCTTGTAATGAAAAAAATTTGAAACGAATTCCCGGTTTGATGTGTTTTAAAAATGTACAACCCATTTCTGGGCAAATCGAATGAAACTCTCCTTGTCTTGAAAGATTTGCAGACCAGCAGGGCCGATAAAGCAAGTAGGCCTTGTTTGGGTATTTCTTTTAAAAAAATAGAACTGGGCTAGCCATTTTCAGCAAGAAAAAAACACAACTGGGCTCATGATGTGGTAAACATAAATAAAACCCTGGCTAGACGGGCCACAGCCCCCGCACAGCCCCGTTGTTACCCTGACCCGTCGCTAAAACTAGTATAAATAACAACTGCTTGTTCCTAAAAAAATGTGCGACCTGCTGGGTCCCTGGTGTCAGCCGCTCGTAGTGTAATTCTCTCGTTTATTGACTACGTTGCCAATGGCGTGAGCCCCAGGTGTCCAACCATTAGGAGGAACCATATTTTTGGGCTTGTAATATAGAGGCACTTGCTTGCGTACTGCCATGATGCTGGTGGGTCCCTACTGTCATCCTCTCAACGTACAATCATCTCCTTGTTCCTCTCGGTTGTTGACGATGTTGACAACGCAAGAGGGCGACGCACCGTGCACGGCGAGCGAACCAAGGCCATAAGACGGAGGATGACGGCGAGGCCTCGGACGGAACAAACAGGAGCCGTGGAAGATGCGCCGGTCCAGTCGCAGGCGGAGGGGAGTACGAGGGTTGACTGGTTCGGGTGCGGGTGCGTGTTGGGGTTGACGTCGCCAGAGAATAATAGGACGTGTGGGGGAATAGAGGGAGGGACTGGCCAACGTTGGAGGGTACGTACGGTAGGGCGGCAGAGGCACAACCAGCCATGGGAGGTGGGAGCAGGCGGAGCCGACGGGGTGGTTTGGTTTGGGCGACTGGAGGAAGAAGAAGACAAGAGATAGAAGATACACGACAGATGTTGGATGTCAATCCAATGGATGGTAGGCAGAATCGTTTGTTGAGTGGCTAGTAAGTCGACACCACCTTGGATAGGCTATTTCCTGGCGGGTCCCAAATGTCAGAATCCAAATCTGTCACGGTCATGCAGCCTTTCCTATGAAAATTTACAGCCCATTTGATGTGCTAGTTTGAAATAAGTTTGTGGGTGCTGGTGGGGGCTAATCACTTGGCTTCTGTAATGCACAGTGAGCTCAAGCAGCCGGCGAGAGTGATGTTATTTCCCTTGGTTGCGATTTGTTACAATATTTCACTCTAAATTAAACGAATGGCAAGCCATTTGCCTTGTTTCAAAGAAAATATGACAGTCATAGCCGAGTTGAAAAGGGCAGGAACATCTAACTCCATCTTACAAACTGTACAAAAGCACGAGGGTTAATTGTTCACCAGGTTTACAAAAAAAAACCAGGTTGAGAAGGGAAACAACATCTAACTCTAGCACTGTTTTCGGCAGTCACAGTCAAATGGGTCGGTCAGGTCCATAGAATGAACATCCTGGGTCATAAAATTTACTGGATTATGACCACAATATGTTGTAAATAGAAGCCCAGCACGTTCAGAAGCTCTTTTGCCCACCTGAAACTCCTTTTTTTGCTCTTCGACAAACCCATCCGTCAAAACCATGCTGCTGATAAACTTAAGCCTAATGGACAATAGTAACCTTGCATTCAGCAGGAAGAATGTGACAAATCTAGTGTTTGCACGGTTGGCTACATATCGTTCTAGCGTTATTGTCTTCAATCGAATCTCACGAGAAGTGAGAAAATCCCGATGATTACGAATCCATCGATTGGTTATAACTTTCTTACCCCGTCGTGTTGCCTAAATAGACATGAAGATTGAAAACAGTTAAGGTCTAAAAAAAGAGTGTCGAAAGAGCAACAGCTGAACGGTCAATTCTACTCCCTCTGTACCTAAATACTTGTAGTTGGGGAGAACTAAGTATTTAGGTACAGAGGGAGTAGTACACTATATGCGGGCTTCCAATGTGCGTGAAATTATCACCTTTATATACAACTTCTCCAGACATGGAAAGCATTGCAGCAAGCCAATAATCTTGTTCAGATCAAAACTATTCATTTGGATATATAGGATCTTGACAAAATCTAGCACCATTGATAGGCCATCCATGGAGAAACTCTTCATTGAGCATAGAACATAATATTAGTACAAAATGTGTACTCCAAGATGATATATAACTTATGCGCAGAAATTTAAAATGCAGCTTATGGTTACAAGTGAAGATGATAATATAAAGTACCTGAAGAACTATGGAGCCAAACACCATATTGAAATGAGCACAGAGATCATGTATTACACCCAAGGTCTCCACTTTAGGCGCAGAGAGGACGGTTATTTGCAACGGTGAATAACTAGAATCAAGGATCAACCTTTGAAGTGAAGGGGCATCTTGGATGATGAGCTGCCTTCCGCCAAAAGAAATTCCAATTCTTACAAGGTTAGGCGACTTTATTTGGAGACAACCAATTCTAACTATGAAAACAAGCACCAAGCACTCCAGGGCATGGCAACTAGAGTGGATGATGTTGTGCAATGAGGCCTTCGATATATGAACCCACACAAGTGAAATTTCTTGAGAAATGGGAGTTGAAGGTTTAGTACCAGATTGTCTGGTAGGTAGCTGATACGTCTCCAACGTATCTATAATTTTTGATTGCTCCATGCCACTTTATCTACTATTTTAGGCAATATTGGGCTTTATTATCCACTTTTATATTATTTTTGGGACTAACCTATTAACCGGAGGCCCAACCCAGATTTGTTGTTTTATGCCTATTTCAGTGTTTCGAGGAAAAGGAATATCAGACGGAGTCAAAATGGAACGAAATCAACTGGAGAAGTTATTTTTGGAAGGAAAGCAACCCAGGAAACTTGGAGTGCACGTCAGGGGAGATACGGGCTGCCCACGAGGGTGGGGGGCGCGCCCACCCTCCTGGGCGTGCCACCCTGCCTCGTGGGGCCCCCGTAGCTCCTCCGACATACCCCCTACACCCATATATACCTACGTACCCTAAACTTCCAGAACAGAAGTTAGATCGGGAGTTCCGCTGCCGCAAGCCTCTGTAGCCACCAAAAACCAATCGGTACCCTGTTCCGGCACCCTGCCGGAGGGGATCCCATCACCGGAGGCCATCATCATCATCCCGACGCTATCCATGACGAGGAGGGAGTAGTTCACCCTCGGGGCTGAGGGTATGTACCAGTAGCTATGTGTTCGATCTCTCTCTCTCTCTCGTGTTCTCTCTCGTGTTCCCTCTATGGCATGATCTTGATGTATCCCGAGCTTTGCTATTGTAGTTGGATCTTATGATGTTTCTCCCCCTCAACTCTCTTGTGATGAATTGAGTTTCCCCTTTGAAGTTATCTTATCGGATTGAGTCTTTTATGAGAACACTTGATGTATGTCTTGCGATCCAGTTGATGTATGTTTTGGTGATCAACTTGCGGGTTTCGTGACATTGGGAACCTATGCATAGGGGTTGGCACACGTTCTTGACTCTCCGATAGTAGCTTTGGGGCACTCTTTGAAGTACTTTTATGTTGGTTGGATGAATCTGAGATTGTGTGATGCATATCGTATAAGCATTCCCACGGATACTTGAGGTGACAATGGAGTATCTAGGTGACATTAGGGTTTTGGTTAATTTGTGTCTTAAGGTGTTATTCTAGTATGAACTCTATGATGGATTGAGCGGAAAGAATAGCTTTATGTTATTTTACGACGAACTCTTGAATAGATAGAACAGAAAGGATAACTTTGAGGTGGTTTCGTACCCTACCATAATCTCTACGTTTGTTCTCCACTATTAGTGGCTTTGGAGTGACTTTTGTTGCATGTTGAGGGCTTGTTATATGATCTATCTATGTTATTATTGTTGAGAGAACTTGCACTAGTGAAAGTATGAACCCTAGGCCTTGTTTACTATCATTGCAATACCGTTTACGCTAACTTTTATCATTAGTTACCTTGCTGTTTTTATTATTTCAGATTACAAATACCTTTATCTACCATCTATTTTGCACTTGTATCTTCATCTCTTCGCCGAACTAGTGCACCTATACAATTTACCATTGTATTGGGTGTGTTGGGGACACAAGAGACTCTTTGTTATTTGGTGGCAGGGTTGTTTGAAAGAGACCATCTTCATCCTATGCCTCCTACGGATTGATAAACCTTAGGTCATCCATTTCAGGGAAATTTTCTACTGTCCTACAAACCTATGCACTTGCAGGCCCAACAACGTCTACAAGAAGAAGGTTGTGTAGTAGACATCAGTAGCACAACGCAAAGGTGGCGGTGTGGAGAGAGGAGGAAAACTGTGAGATGGACATCAGTGCTGAGGGCACTAGTTCATGGCGTTCGGTATGTGGTATGTGATTTCCAGGAGAATAGTAGAACTCAAGCAGCTGTAGTTCTGTGAATTCAGGGGATTTCAGCCAGGCGTCCACCGTGCAGGGCATGGTATGCTTGCTCAGGTAGCATCGCGGGATGCAGAGGCTTTGAACGGAGCCCTGGTGGGAGGAGATGATGGCTCTGTGGATTTCAAAATCATTGAAGAGAGATAGCTGGCGATAGTCGAGATTAAGGGGCATGGTGCGCCATAGAGGGCGCCACCGAATTGAGAGGACTTGGGTGCGGCGGCAGTCCTTGGTGGGGAGAAGCAAGATGATCTCCCCAAGGATGGCATCGGGGAGATCGCTGATGCGGTCCACCCGAGATTCTACGGGTTCCTAGGATCCGGGGGCGAGCTCACCGCTTCTCCCCACGCTGCCGGGTGCGGGATCTACAACAGGCATCGCCACTGGCGGGAGCCTCATCTTCTTGGCGCTGGGGTCAGCCGACTCCATTTTCCTCGAGGGCGTCGCGTCATGCTCACGGATTTGAGCAGAGTAATGAATGACGAGCCTAGTTGTAGTGCGAGTGAAGAAGAAGGGGAGCTGGGGTTTTTCTGTTGTAGTGAGGAAGAAGGGGAGCTGGGGTTTTCTGTAGGAGTGAGGTGAGGAATTTGGAGGTACGAGTGGAGCGAGCTGACGTAAGGTGGGTGGGAGAGAGGAGGAAGAAGAGCACCCATGTTTTTTTGGGGGAGTTGTGTTGGGTGTGGGTAGCGCCTCTCATTCAGTAAATATATGGGCTTTTGAATTGATTTTACTATTTACTAGTGTGGATGGGCTGTTTTGTCTTGGGCCCAGAGAAACAATTACTACTAGTATAGGTGGAGACACTCTACAGCTATCCGGAAAAACAATTACTACTAGTACAGTGGAGACACTCTACCGCTTCTGGCTCCTCCTAGGTCATTGAAACATCTCCCTCTACTGAATGTTTTTATACTTTTGTTCACCAACATGCAGGCCATGCAGCGCGCGGGCCCAAATGCCATCCACCAAATTAGAAAGCAGTATGCAGGCGGAGAGTCACCCCGGTCGTAGCGTGGCAGTAACAAGACGTTGTGTCACAAAACCCCACCTCCCCACAGTCTAAGTTTGACGGACGAAGCAATCATCATTTCACTCTTCGCTGAATCCCCTTCTCCCTCACCGTCTTCAAGAAAGGCAACACTCGCATCTCCCACTGTTCGTCTCTCCCAACGAAGGGAAGGTAAGCGGATCCGTGATGTTGGTATATTTTCGTTCAGAGAAAAAAAGAACTTTTGCAAAGCAGTAACCGACCCTCACTCTCTTTTTTGTTTCATTGTCATTGCGATATGCAAAGCCACAAGCTTGGGGAAGCTATGTTTGATGGAGATGATATTTTTTGTCCCCCAAGCTTTGATGAGAAAATTTACTATGATGAAAGCATGCCTCCTATCTATGATGATTATTGTGATGACACGTATGCTTTAAATTATAATGATAACCATGAAACTTGTCATCTTGATCTTAATTTTCAATCATATGATAGTTATTTTGTTGAGTTTGCTCCCACTACTATTCATGAGAAAATTTTTGTTTACGTGGAGAGTAGTAAATTTTCTATGCTAGTAGATCATGAAAAGAATGCTTTAGGTGCTGATTATATTGTTGAATTCATTCATGATGCTACTGAAAATTATTATGAGAGAGGATCATATGCTTCTACATATTGCAATAATATCAAGTTTCCTCTCTATGTGCTTAAAATTTTGAAGTTATGTTTGTTTTACCTTCCTATGCAAGTTGATTCTTGTACCCATAAGTTGTTTGCTCACAAAATCCCTATGCATAGGAAGTGGGTTAGGCTTAAATGTGCTAGTCATATTCTTCATGATGCTCCCGTTATGTTTCAATTCTTATCTTTTTTTTTGTGAGCATCATTACCATCATCATGCCTAGCTAGAAAGGCATTAAAGAAAAGCGCTTGTTGGGAGACAACCCAATATTTATCCTTACTGTTTTTGTGTGTCCACATGATTATGCTACTGTAGTAATCATGTTTTATAGCTTTTGTTTCAATAAATTGCCAAGTAGAACCTTTGGGAAGACTTGGGGTGAAGTTTATGTGATCTTGCTGTGAAAAACAGAAACTTTAGCGCTCACGAGATTAGCTGCCATTTTTTACTTGAGAGTGATTTTAGGTTGATTCTTTTTTCATATGATTAATAGACAAATTTCTCAGGTCCAGCAATTTATTTAATAATTTTTGGGGTTCCATAAGTATACGTTTTATACAGATTACTACAGACTGTTCTGTTTTTGACAGATTCTGTTTTCTGTGTGTTGTTTGCTTATTTTGATGCATCTATGGCTAGTATCAAGTGGTATGAACTATAGAGATGTTATAATACAGTAGATATTACACCAATATGTATTTAGAATGAGTTCATTACAGTACCTAAGTGGTGGTTTAATTTTCTTATACTAATGGAGCTTACGAGTTTTGTTTTGAGTTTTGTGTGGTTGAAGTTTTCAAGTTTTGGGTAAAGATTCGATGGACTATGGAATAAGGAGTGGAAAGAGCCTAAGCTTGGGTATGCCCAAGGCACCCCAAGGTAATATCCAAGGACAACCAAGAGCCTAAGCTTGGGGATGCCCCGGAAGGCATCCCCTCTTTCGTCTTCGTTCATCGGTAACTTTACTTGGAGCTATATTTTTATTCACCACATGATATATGTTTTGCTTGGAGCATCATTTTATTTTGTTAGTTTTTGCTTGCTGTTAGTTAGAGTAATGTTTTGCATCTTTAGTTTCAATAAAAATTCAAGGATAGCCTTTGCCATGCTTATTTTGCTAGTTTGCATGTTGCTGTTTGAAAACAGAAAGTTTACCGCTGTTGCAAAAATTCCCTAGAAAAGTCAGAGCATGGTATAATGTTGAATATTTTTGCATATTAAGATATGATAAATTTATTACAGTGGGAATTTTAGTTCATAATTTTGGAAGTCAGGGAAGTATTGATACTCTTGCATTCTTTACAGACTGTACTGTTTTGACAGATTGCTGTTATGTTTGCATTGTTTGCATATGTTTGCTTGTTTAATGATTCTATTTGAGGATAGGAGTATTAAATATACAGAGGCATTTAGTATTAAATGTTGAAGAATAATTTTAGTGTTTTTTTATAGTAGAGGATGATGTGGTTTTGCATTGGTTTATACTAATCTATCTCACGAGTTCTTGTTGAGTTTGCTGTGAATGAAGCTTTTGATATTAGAAGAGAAACCATGATATGAGAGGAATTAAGGAGACACAAAAGTTCAATCTTGGGGATGTCCAAGGCACCCCAAGATAATATTTCAAGAAGTCTCAAGCATCTAAGCTTGGGGATGCCCCGGTAGGCATCCCACCTTTCTTCTTCAACAACTATCGGTTAGTATCGGTTGAGCCTAAGTTTTTGCTTCTTCACATGAGTTGTGCTATCCTTGCATTATAGTTTTCTTTAGCTTTGCTTGCTGTTTGAATAAGTATCAAGATCTGAAATTCTTTAATGAGAGAGAGCCATACACAAATTGGAATTTGCTAGAATACTCTATGTGCTTCACTTATATCTTCTGAGCTTGATTGCTCTAGTGCTTCACTTATATCTTTTAGAGCACAGTGGTGGTTTTGTTTTAAAGAAACTATTGAACTCTCATGCTTCACTTAGATTATTTTGAGAGTCGTTAATAGCATGATAATTTGCTTAATATTAATATACTTGGTATTCAAGATATGTGAAACTTTCTTATGAGTGTGTTGAATACTAAGATAAGTTTGATGCTTGATAATTGTTTTGAGATACGGAGGTGATAATATCAAAGCAATGCTAGTTGGGGTGGTTATGAATTTAAAGAATTATTGTGTTGAAGTTTGTGATTCCCGTAGCATGCACGTATGGTGAACCGCTTTGTAATGAAGTCAGAGCACAATTTTATTTATTGATTGTCTTCCTTATGAGTGGCAGTCGGGGACGAGCGATGGTCCTTTCCTACCAATCTATCCCCCTAGGAGTATGCGTTTAGTGCTTTGGTTTTTGATGACTTCTAAATTTTTGCAACAAGTGCATGAGTTCTTTTGATTAATGTTGAGTCCTTGGATTATACACACTCTCACCCTTCCACCATTGCTAGCCTCTCCAATACCACACACTTTTCGCCGGTATCATACACCCACCATATACCTTCCTCAAAACAGCCACCATACCTACCTATCATGGCATTTCCATAGCCATTCCGAGATATATTGCCATTCAACTTTCCACCATTCTGTTCATATGACACACATTACTTTTGTCATATTGCTTTTTGCATGAACATGTAGTTGACATTGTATTTGTGGCAAAGCCACTGTTCATAATTCTTTCATACATGTCACTCTTGATTCATTGCATATCCTGGTACACCACCGGAGGCATTCATATAGAGTCATAATTTGTCCTAGTATCGAGTTGTAATTGTTGAGTTGTAAGAAATAAATAAAAGTGTGATGATCATCATTATTAGAGCATTGTCCCAGTGAGGAAAGGATGATGGAGACTATGATTCCCCCATAAGTCGGGATGAGACTCCGAACGAAAAAAAAGAGGCCAAAGAAGCCCAAATAAAAAAAAGAGGCCATAAAAAAGAAGAGAAAAGGCCAAAATAAAAAATACAAAAATAAAAAAAAATGAGAGAAAAAGAGAGAAGGGACAATGCTACTATCCTTTTACCACACTTGTGCTTCAAAGTAGCACCATGATCTTCATGATAGAGAGTCTCATATGTTGTCACTTTCATATACTAGTGGGAATTTTTCATTATAGAACTTGGCTTGTATATTCGAATGATGGGCTTCCTCAAAGTGCCCTAGGTCTTCGTGAGCAAGCAAGTTGGATGCACACCCACTTAGTTTCTTTTGTTGAGCTTTCATATACTTATAGCTCTAGTGCATCTGTTGCATGGCAATCCCTACTCACTCACATCGATATCTATTGATGGGCATCTCCATAGCCCATTGATACACCTAGTTGATGGAGACTATCTTCTCCTTTTTTGTCCTCTCCACAACCACCATTCTATTCCACCTATAGTGCTATGTCCATGGCTCACGCTCATGTATTGCGTGGAAGTTGAAAAAGTTTGAGATTACTAAAGTATGAAACAATTGCTTGGCTCGTCATTGGGTTTGTGCATGATTAAATACTTTGTGTGATGAAGATAGAGCATAGCCAGACTATATGATTTTGTAGGGATAATTTTCTTTAACCATGCTATTTTGAGAAGACTTGATTACTTTGATTAGTATGCTTGAAGTATTATTACTTTTATGTCAATATGAACTTTTGCCTTGAATCTTTCAGATCTGAATATTCATACCACAATTAAGAAGATTTACATTGAAATTATGCCAAGTATCACTCCGCATCAAAAGTTCTCTTTTTATCATTTACCTACTCGAGGACGAGCAGGAATTAAGCTTGGGGATGCTTGATACGTCTCCAACGTATCTATAATTTTTGATTGCTCCATGCTACTTTATCTACTGTTTTAGGCAATATTGGGCTTTATTATCCACTTTTATATTATTTTTGGGACTAACCTATTAACCGGAGGCCCAACCCAGATTTGCTATTTTATGCCTATTTCAGTGTTTCGAGGAAAAGGAATATCAGACGGAGTCAAAACGGAACAAAATCAACTGGAGAAGTTATTTTTGGAAGGAAAGCAACCCAGGGAACTTGGAGTACACGTCAGGGGAGATACGGATGCCCATGAGGGAGGGGGTGCGCCCACCCCCCTGGGCACACCCCCTGCCTCGTGGGGCCCCCGTAGCTCCTCCGATGTACCCCCTGCACCAATATATACCTACGTACCGTAAAACTTCCAGAACAGAAGATAGATTGGGAGTTCCGCCGCCGCAAGCCTCTGTAGCCACCAAAAACCAATCGGGACCCTGCTCCGGCACCCTGCCGGAGGGGGATCCCATCACCGAAGGCCATCTTCATCATCCCGGCGCTATCCATGACAAGGAGGGAGTAGTTCACCCTCGGGGCTGAGGGTATGTACCAGTAGCTATGTGTTTGATCTGTCTCTCTCTCTCGTGTTCTCTCTTGTGTTCCCTCTATGGCACGATCTTGATGTATCCCGAGCTTTGCTATTGTATTTGGATATTATGATGTTTTTCCCCTTCTACTCTCTTGTGATGAATTGAGTTTCCCCTTTGAAGTTATCTTATCGGATTGAGTCTTTTATGAGAACACTTGATGTATGTCTTGCGATTCACTTAATGTACGTTTTGGTGATCAACTTGCGGGTTTCGTGACATTGGGAACCTATGCATAGGGGTTGGCACACATTCTTGACTCTCTGGTAGTAGCTTTGGGGCACTCTTTGAAGTACTTTTATGTTGGTTGGATGAATCTGAGATTGTGTGATGCATATCGTATAATCATGCCCACGGATACTTGAGGTGACAATGGAGTATCTAGGTGACATTAGGGTTTTGGTTAATTTGTGTCTTAAGGTGCTATTCTAGTATGAACTCTATGATGGATTGAGCGGAAAGAATAGCTTTATGTTATTTTACTACGAACTCTTGAGTAGATAGAACAGAAAGGATAACTTTGAGGTGGTTTCGTACCCTACCATAATCTCTACGTTTGTTCTCTACTATTAGTGGCTTTGGAGTGACTTTTGTTGCATGTTGAGGGCTTGTTATATGATCTATCTATGTTATTATTGTTGAGAGAACTTGCACTAGTGAAAGTATGAACCCTAGGCCTTGTTTCCTATCATTGCAATACCGTTTACGCTAACTTTTATCATTAGTTACCTTGCTGTTTTTATTATTTCAGATTACAAATACCTTTATCTACCATCTATTTTGCACTTGTATCTTCATCTCTTCGCCGAACTAGTGCACCTATACAATTACCATTGTATTGGGTGTGTTGGGGACACAAGAGACTCTTTGTTATTTGGTTGCAGGGTTGTTTGAGAGAGACCATCTTCATCCTACGCCTCCTACGGATTGATAAACCTTAGGTCATCCACTTGAGGGAAATTTGCTACTGTCCTACAAACCTGTGCACTTGTAGGCCCAACAATGTCTACAAGAAGAAGGTTGTGTAGTAGACATCAGTAGCACAATGCAAAGGTGGCGGTGTGGAGAGAGGAGGAAAACCGTGAGATGGACATCGGTGCTGAGGGCACAAGTTCATGGCGTTCGGTATGTGGTATGTGATTTCCAGGGGAATAGTAGAACTCAAGCAGCTGTAGTTCTGTGAATTCAGGGTATTTCAGCCAGGCGTCCACCGTGCAGGGCATGGTATGCTTGCTCAGGTAGCATGACAGGATGCAGAGGCTTTGAACGGAGCCTTGGTGGGAGGAGATGATGGCTCTGGGGATTTCAAAATCATTGAAGAGAGATAGCTGGCGATAGTCGAGATTAAGGGGCACGGTGCACCATAGAGGGCGCCACCGAATTGAGAGGACTTGGGTGCGGCGGCAGTCCTTGGTGGGGAGAAGCGAGATGATCTCCCCAAGGACGGCGTCCGGGAGATCGCTGATGCGGTCCACCCGAGATTCTACGGGTTCCTGGGATCCGGGGGCGAGGTCACCGCTTCTCCCCGCGTTGCCGGGTTCGGGATCTACAACAGGCGTCGCCACTGGCGAGAGCCTCATCTTCTTGGCGCTGGGGTCAGCCGACTCCATTTTCCTCGAGGGCGTCGTGTTGTGCTCACGGATTTGAGCAGAGTAACGAATGACGAGCCTAGTTGTAGTGCGAGTGAAGAAGAAGGGGAGCTGGGTTTTTTCTGTTGTAGTGAGGAAGAAGGGGAGCTGGTGTTTTCTGTAGGAGTGAGGTGAGGAATTTGGGGGTACGAGTGGAGCAAGCTGACATAAGGTGGGTGGGAGCGAGGAGGAAGAAGAGCACCCATGTTATTTTGGGGGCGCTGTGCTAGGTGTGGGTAGTGCCTCTCATTCAGTAAATATATGGGATTTTGAATTGATTTTACTATTTACTAGTGTGGATGGGCTGTTTTGTCTTGGACCCCGAAAAACAATTACTACTAGTACAGTGGAGGCACTCTACCGCTTCTGGCTCCTCCTAGGTCATTGAAACGTCTACCTCTACTGAATGTTGTTATACTTTTGTTCACCGACATGCGGGCCATGCAGTGCCCGCGGGCCCAAATGCCATCCACCAAATTAGAAAGCAGTATGTAGGCGGAGAGTCATCCCGGTCGTAGCGTGGCAGTAACAAGCCGTCGTATCACAAAACCCCACCTCCCCGCAGTCTAAGTTTGATGGACGAAGCAATCATCATTTCACTCTTCGCCGAATCCCCTTCTCCCTCACCATCTTCAAGAAAGGCAACACTCGCATCTCCCACTGTTCTTCTCTCCCAACGAAGGGAAGGTAAGCGGATCCGTGATGTTGGTATATTTTTGTTCAGAGAAAAAAAGAACTTCTGCAAAGCAGTAACCAATCCTCACTCTCTTTTTTGTTTCATTGTCATTGCGATTGTGTTTTCCTTTCAGTGGTCTCCTAGTATTTGTTAGTTTCATGATGGACCAAGGAGGACCAGGCAAAGATCTGCCGATATTGGAGCAGACGCGGGAGGCTGATCCCCACGAGACAGAGAGCTCCAAGAAGATGGAGGCAACCACCGAGCCAACCCCAGATACGCCGAGGCCACTACTGAGATGGTCAATGCCCTGTTTGAGGTTACAGCCCCCGTGGCACTGCAGGAGCAGTTTTCCCCCTTCGAGGATGTGCCCCCCCCCCCGCTGAGCTGCCCAAGGTGATTTTCTTCTTTGCCGATCTCGATTGTGGTTTTTCATCTAAGTATGTGGTGATTAATAATGGAAAATTTTATTAGCTTCGATGCCATGCTATACATAGTGGTTTAAATAACTTGTGTTTCTTATATTGAAAAGTAATTCAGAATTTGTTTATGTTTCAATTAGAGCCCTGATGCAGACAAGGATTGTGTGGTTGTACATGTCACTCGCTATGAGGCGGATGACCTGAATATATGCACTGGGAAAACAAGTTCTTAGGCTGTTGGATCCTGGAAGCCATTTGTGGTTATACCAATGAAGAGTTGTATTCCAGCCTCACTGTTGTCAGGCGTGTTGTCCAGGGTGTACTGAAGCACAAGAAGTTCAAAGCTACTCCTTCGTTTGTAAGGCATACTGTTCTTGTCAAGCTTATGCAGGAAGATGGCATGGCATGCCTCCACAAACAAGTTTGTCAGTGGAAGGCCACAAGGTTGTCTTCATGAAGGTTCACAGGATTGAGCTGCTGCGGGACGTCCTCGATGATGTTCATGGCAAGGTCCATCTTGTGCCTAGCCCAAATTAGATCGAGGCATGAAATAGTTGCCCCAGCTAGTGTTTAATAGTAGTTTGGATTGCGTCTAATTATCCGAACCTTGCCTGTTATCGGCCCCTCTGGGAATTCGCTGCCCACCCACCACCCACTTTGTCGCCATGATCGATGATTTAACCGACGCACTCGACTTTGACTTCTAAGACATCGACGGTATGGACGACGACGCAGGAGACATATAGGAGCCACCGCTCACAGGGCGGTGGACAGCCACCTCTTCATATGATATATATATACGGTGGACACTCCGAAAGAAACCAATGGCGATGAGGCAACAGAGGATGACCCCTCCAAGAAGAAAGCAAAGCATGGGCATCGCCAGCGCCGGTCCAAGCCCCGCCAAGGCAATACCGGCACTGGAGACGATAATAATTCGGACGGTGCCGATGATGAATACAACCCCGAACAGCCCGCCTTCGAGCAGGCCGAACAGGAAGACGGGCATGACAGCCCAGATGAACAGGCGACGGACGGGTATCCGGAGGAGGACAACTACATGCCCCTCTCCGAAGACGAGATTAGCCTCGACAACGACGAGTTCGGCGTACCCGAAGACCCCGTAGAGAAGGAGCGCTTCAAGCGCCGGCTTATTGCCACTGCGAGAAGCCTGAAGAAGAAGCAGCAGCAACTCCAAGCTGATCAAGATTTGCTCACAGACAGATGGACAGAAGTCCTCGCAGCCGAGGAATATGGACTCGAGCACCCCACGGCTGACCGACCACCTCGAGGTCGGGACAAAATGGCATATCAGCCGAAATACCAGCCTGTACCCCTCCGCCGGTTTACTACGGCCCGGGGCAATACTCAGGACCTGCGTGATAAACTGGATAATGCTGCAAGACAACCAAGATCTTTCTACGGATCACGGGGGCGCGCCGCAGAACGTGACGATGACCGTCACACCAGATACACTAATAGCAAATCCGACCGGGCCGAATACAACCAGTCAGACGCAGCCGGACTGCGCCGTGACATAGCCCGGCACAGAGGCGCCACACACCCCCTCTGCTTCACTGTTGAAGTGATGGATCATGAATTCCCAGAAGGGTTTAAACCCGTAAACATCACATCATACGATGGCACAACAGACCCCGCGGTATGGACCGAGGATTTCCTTCTCCACATTCACATGGCCCACAGAGATGATCTACATGCCATCAAGTATCTTCCCCTTAAGCTCAAAGGACCCACCCGGCACTGGCTAAACAGCCTGCCCGCAAATTCCATCGGCAGTTGGGAAAACTTGGAAGACGCATTTCTTGACAACTTCCAAGGCACATATGTGCGACCTCCGGATGCCGATGACTTGAGACACATCACTCAACAGCCCGGAGAATCAGCCAGGAAGTTCTGGAATCGGTTCCTAACTAAAAAGAACCAAATAGTCGACTGTCCGGACGCCGAAGCCCTGGCGGCCTTCAAGCATAATATCTGTGACGAGTGGCTCGCCAAACACCTCGGCCAGGAAAAATCAAAGTCCATGGCAGTTCTCATGACACTAATGACCCGCTTTTGCGCGGGCGAAGATAGCTGGTTGGCTTGCAGTAGCACTACACCACATTCGGGAACTTCAGATGTCCGGGGCAATAATGGCAAGCCACGGCGCAACAGACACAAGCGACGGAACAACGGCGACAACACCGAAGATACGACGGTCAATGCTGGATTCAGCGGACCTAAATCCGGTCAGCAGAAGAAGCCATTCAAGAGAAACAATCAGGGACCGTCCAGTCTAGACCGCATACTGGAGCGCTCGTGCCAAATTCATGGCACCCCGAACAAGCCAGCCAACCACACCAATAGAGACTGCTGGGTATTTAAACAGGCTAGCAAAATAAACGCCGAAAACAAGGACAAGGGGCTGCACAGTGACGATGACGATGAGCCCCAGCGTCCGAACACGGGGGGACAGAAGAAATTTCCCCCCAGGTGAAAACAGTCAACATGATCTATGCCACCCACATCCCCAAGCGGGAACGGAAGCGAGCACTATGGGGTGTATACGCGATGGAGCCAGTCGTCCCCAAATTCAACCCATGGTCAGCTTGTCCGATCACCTTTGATCGTAGGGATCATCCTACTAGCATCCGTCACGGCGGCTCAGCCGCGTTGGTTTTAGACCCAATTATAGACGGATTTCACCTCACAAGAGTCCTTATGGACAGAGGCAGCAACCTGAACCTGCTTTATCAGGACACAGTGCGCAAAATGGGCATCGATCCTTCAAGGATTAAGCCCACCAAAACCACCTTCAAGGGTGTCATTCCTGGAGTAGAGGCCCGCTGTACGGGCTCTATAACATTGGAAGTGGTCTTCGAATCTCCAGATAACTTCCGAAGCGAAGAGCTAATCTTTGATATCGTCCCCTTCCGAAGTGGTTATCACGCACTGCTCGGACGAACCGCATTCGCCAGATTCAATGCGGTACCACACTATGCATACCTCAAGCTCAAGATGCCAGGCCCGCGCGGGGTCATAACAGTCAACGGCAATATGGACCGCTCTCTCCGTACGGAAGAACACACTACAGACCTTGCGGCCGAAGTACAATGCGGCCTCCTCCGGCAAACCACCAATCCGGCAATGACAACCTCAAGCTCCGTCATGTGAGGGCAGAACACCCCGCAACAGGATCAGCAGGCACGTAAAGAGCATGACTAGCAGTCCGGCCTCCGCCCAAGTCCCACCTAAGCAGCATTCGTGCCACGTGTACACAATTACACACTCCAAATACCATGGGCACAGGCGGAGGCGTAGCAGTGGCTCAGTCAACAATACGGTATTGCTTCGTAACCTTTCCTTTTACCTTAAGGACATCACTTTAGTTTAGCTTCTCCAGAAGAGTCGGATTGTCGGACTTACAAAGGAGAGGAAACCCAGGAGGTAACAGGCTTCAGGCACACCAGGAAACACCCAGGTGGAATCTATTCACGATCGTTGTTCCTGCTTTATCTATCTGTACGTAGCTTGCTCCTGGATAGGATATGTCAAAAAATCCTATTTATCTCCGCGTAATGCATTCATTGTAAACATATGCTTAAACATATTATTTATCGATGGGAGACAATATACAGCGTCAACTTATTATTATTTTTATTATTTTTGCATTTTTTATAAATGCCTATTTGATTTTGCATCCGTACACTTTGGTACGTTGAGTTTGCCAGGGATTTCTTATAGCGCCCCATAATACGGCAAGAGAAGTCCGAACACTTTCAACAGTGCGGCACCCCGAACTTATAGCATTATATGCATCAGCTCCGAATCATGTCTTGGGTTACAGTTGGGATAGCCCGGCTCCCTTGTTTTGGCGCCTCACGTTCCGTTAATTCGGCTAAGGTAGCGCAGGGAGAACTACTGCGATTGTGCCCTGGTTTTTCCGGACGAGCACCTCAGTAGAGAAAGCACAAAACTGTTCGGCATGATGTGGCGAGAGCTGGTCGCTATTCGAGAGGTCTTAAAATCCTTAAAGATTTTTCCGCTTTAGGCGATAATTCGGCTTTGTCCGATATAGGCGTGTATAGCGCCCCAATTCGGCCTTCCGGATTCTAGGGGCTTCGCCGAAATTTAAAATCATAGACTTCTATGGCTAAGCAAAGGTTATAAAGTCGTATAGTTCGATTGCCTGGTTCGCTGCGCTGGACACCTCCTTAAGGGACCAAACATTTGGATAAAGAGTGTCCGGGTTTTCCACGAACACCCCGGTACTAGTTACACGGGGGCGGAAGCCGACGACTGGCCTACTTTCAGAATTTGATAAACAGGCACACATAAGGTAATATTTTAAATCACAAAAGCACTACATAGCGCAAGTAACTTCGTCTTTAAATTCAAACATGACAGAAGTGAATTCATTCAAAAATTATGTCTTTTGTACATTCATCGTCCACGAGGCAAGCACCCTTCATAACGCCATCATAATACTTCTCAGGGACGCGATGCGGCTTGCCCTCCGGCGGCCCGTCCTTCACCAGCTTCTCCGCATCCAGCTTGCCCCAATGCACCTTGGCGCGGGCAAGGGCCCGTCGGGCACCCTCAATGCAAACGAATCGCTTGATGACTTCCAGTCGCAGACAGGAATCCACCATCTGCTTGATCAGGCAGAAGTAGCTGGTGGGCAGAAGCTCGCCAGGCCATATCCGGACTATGAGATCTTTCATAGCCACTTCGGCCGCCTTGTGGAGTTCGACCAACTGCTTCAGTTGGTCACTCAGAGGCGTTGCATGTTCGGCCCCAGCATATTGGGACCAGAACAACTTCTCCGTTGACCTCCCCTCCTGGGCACGGTAGAACTCCGCGGCATCTGATACGCTGCGTGGCAGGTCTGCGAATGCCACCGGAGAGCTCCAGATTCGAGTAAGTAAAAGAAACGCCTCCTCCACATGTTTTCTTTACATAAAAAATTTCTTACCCGCTGCTATTTTCTTGGCCTCCTGGATCTCTTGCTGAGCCCTCTCAGCTTCGGCCTGGCGTCTTTTGTATTTGTAAGGGCCTTCGCAAGCTCGGCATCTTTTGCTTTAAGCTCCCGCTCCACAGACTCGAGCTTCTTGCTGAGCTCCTGGAGCTCTTCTTGTACCTCGCCCACTCCGGCCTCTTGCTTTTTGCGCTCCTTGAGTTCCAAGGCCGCTTTGTGTTCGGCCTCGAACAACGCCTTCTTGAGAGACACCACTTCGATGGTAGCCTCTGTTACCACATCACGACATTTCATCGTTAGCATAATCAAATTTTATATACTATTCATTATATGAGAGAGGGGAATCATTCACCTTTGCTCTCTTTGAGCTGCCTCCTCATGAGGCCGAGCTCTCCCTATGCCCGCTCTATGTCCTGCGTTAGGCCGACGATTTCAGCCGTGCGAGCAGCAGGGGCCAGCAGCACATCCTGTTTGTTTACATTCAAAGTTATTGTTAGACTCCTGCGGATTATAATTGACCCTCCGTTTGGTTCTTCTTTCCGAACACCAAACACAGTATCAGGGGCTACTACCTATCGGGTGGTAACTTCACATATTTTTACTGCTTACCTCAAAGCCTGTTAGGAGGCTGGTGCAGGCTTCGGTTAGTCCACTCTTGGTGGACGAAACCATCTGAATCACCGCACTCATGAGAGTATGGTGCTCTTAATCTAGGGAAGCGCCGTGAAGTGCTTCCAGCAGACAATCCAGTGCCTGGGGCGCAAGGGAAGTCCTTGATACAGACGGCCCTCCCTCCATAATGAGGGGCTGCCCACCTAAGTCCGGAACCACTGAAGGCTCCGGAACAGTGTTCGGCTGAGCGCCCGGCTGGCCGTGGCTCTCATCAACACGATATGTGGGGACCTTGAACCCGGCGAGTCCGACGCCTGGGACGCCGCCTTGAGGCGCCTCCAGGGCCACCTCCGCCATCGTCGGGAGCCTTCGGGACAACACCTCCGTGTCGTCCGCAGGACGAGGAGACGTGGCCGTCGGGAGTGAGTTCATTGCTGACTCACTCAAGGACTCGTCCGAAGAAGACACTTCCGGATGGGCCCTGGCCGGACTGCATACAAGTTCGACATTATAAACAAAATTATGAAGCGAAAATTACGATTGAGTGCGGATACTTACGATCGCACAAGGGGCTTCTTCCTGGGCAGCCACCCTTCCTCGCTATCGGCGGCGGTGGCGGAGTAGTCCGGAAGGGATGCCTTTCCCTTCTTGGACGTCCCAGTCTCCACCACCGGGGCGGCCTTCCTCTTCTTCCCTCCCCAGACACGGGGAGGTGGTGTTTTTCCTTGTTCCTCCCCGCCTCCGAGGGAGGAATCTGCCTCGTCATCATCGGACAACAAGGGTATGACGACCTTATGCCGGGGGCCTCTCCTGGCCCCCTGGTTCGCCGTCTCAGGCCCCCCATCCTTTCCGGACGGGGTGGTCTCTTCTTCTTCTTATTCCCCTTCGGGGGAGGAATGGCCCCGTCATCTTCGGACGAGGCTTGCGCAACCTTACTTCAGAGACCCTTTCGGGTCCCCGGGGCCTTCTTATCGGCCTTCTTCTCCGGCCCCTTATAGGGCGCCGGGACCAGCATCTTCGTCAAAAGATCATTAGCTGGGCTTTCTGGCGACGGAGCCGGACTGCCAATCCGCTCCGCTGTCTCCGCATACTCCTAAACAAATATACACAATCACTTAGGAATTCCCCATGAGTACATTGGGAAGACTGGACCCGGTGGTGGCCTGAGAACTCACCTAGGTAGGTTGTCGTGCGGCATGGAGCCCACGGTCCTCGATTATGAGAGGAGGTATTTCAGTGGCCTTGAACAACGCCTTCCACACGTTCTTGTGCTTCATGCCATAGAGCCTATGGAGCGTCCGGTGTTCAGCCGGGACGAATTCCCACAGATTGAATGCCCGCCTTTGGCATGGCAGAATCAGGCGAATGAGCATGACTTGGATCACGTTGACGAGCTTGATGTTCTTGTCCTTCATGCCCTTGATGCAGTTGATGAGTCCGGTCAGCTCTGCAGATTCGCCCCATAATAGGCCCTTCTATTCCCAGGAGGTGAGCCGCATAGGGGTTACAGATCGGAACTCGGGGGCTGCCGCCTAGTTGGCGTCGCGTGGCTCGGTGATGTAGAACCACCCCGATTGCCACCCCTTCACGGTTTCCGCAAAGGAGCCGTCAGGCCAGGTGACATTAGGCATTTTGCCCACCATGGCTCCTTCGCACTCCGCTTGCTGGCCGCTCACAATCTTCCGCTTCACGCAGAAGGTTTGGAGCCACAAGCCGAAATGAGGCTTAATGCGGAGGAAAGCCTCGCACACGACAATGAACGCCGAGATGTTGAGGACGAAGTTCAGAGCTAGATCATGGAAATCTAGCCCGTAATAGAACATGAGCCCACGGACGAAGGGGTGGAGTGGAAACCCAGTCCACGTACGAAGTGGGCAAGGAACATGACCCTCTCGTGGGGTCCTGGAGTTGGAATGGCCTGCCCCTCGTCTGGTAGCCGGTGCGCTATATCTGCGGCCAAGTATCTGGCCGCCCAGAGATTCGCGATCTTCTTCTCCGTCATGGTTGTCACATCCCTAGTCCTGGTATGCAGTAGGCTAGCCCTTCATGTGTGCATCATGTTTAATTTTCCAAATGAACTTGAAATGGGGATTGTTCAAACCCTAGCACCAAATGAATTCAAATAGGATAAAATAAGATCACTTCCAATAAACCCAAAGTGACTTTAGGACAAGTCCATCATTTTTGAAACTGGTGAAAACCTCTGACAAAAATTGGTGCATATTTTCCCTAGGTCATTTCAGGTTTTTGGATTAAATCATAAGTATTTGAATTGGAGCATTTAATGGCTATAAATATTTTAAATGCTTCAATAATTCTGAAAACATTTGAGGGCTGTTAGTAAACATTTTAAAAGTGCCCACAAATTTTCTCAGGAGTTTAAAAAAAATGGTTTAGTATTATTACTAAATCAAAAACAGAAAAGCAAAATAGAAAACATGAACAATTATTAGAGAGAGAGAGAAAGGTTTACCTGGACTTACCTGCAGCCCACCTAGCGCCCCTTCCAGCCCAGCACTGTGGCTGAGGCCCAGCCCAACTCCCCACCGTCTTCAACCTCTGCTAGTAGGCAGAGGCGTGTCGACGCCAGCGCGCTCGAGGCCTCCACCTCCTGCTTCCACCGAGGCGTTCCCGAGCCTCCCCCTCACGCCACCGCGATGCCACGAACACCCCTGGTGGCCCCTCTCTCCTCTCCCTCACTCGCTGCTCTCCCTCCCCCTTCTCTGTTTCTCTCCCACGCGACCACCGAGCGCGCCCGTCGCCGCCGTTCGTCGCAGTCGTAGCCACCACCGTCGTTCCACCCCACCAGAGTGACCAAAGGCTCCGCCTCGACGCACCTGACCTCTCCATGGAGCTACATAACGCCGGGAACCCTGCATCGCCGCCCACGCCGTCTTCCCCATCTCCGGCCGCCCGAGATCGCCGGCTTCGCTACATTGCCGTCCGACCTCCCCCGAGCTCGCCGTCTGCTCCAACCGATTCGCGCCGCCGCCTGAGCTCCTCGCCGCCATGGCCAGAGGCCGTATTCGTCGCTCCTGGGCACGTGAACATGCTCCAGACCTCTCCAGGAACCCAACCCGCACTCCAACTCGCTCTATCGAGCACTGCAGCCGCGTTCCCGCACCCGGCCGAACTCCGCCCGCCGCTCCGCCCGTCGCCGCCGCCGCTACACTGCACCCCGGCACCTCCCGCTGCCTCCTTTAGATGCGCCGCACCGCCAGCCCGCCGTAGCCGCAAACCACGAGCGAAACGGTGCTCGTTAGCGCCGTTCCGAGCAACTCCGGCGATCCTCCGCCATTGGGTTTGGTCGCCAGCGTCCAACTCCGGTGGCTGCTGACGTGGCACCGTCATTAGTGGCTAATGATGCCACTAACTAACCCCATAGCTCACTGACGGATGGGCCCCACTGCTTAACTAACCCTGCTTAGCTCCTGTTTAGGTTACACTAACCCTACGGGCCCCACAGGTCAGTTTGACCTGGCCACGTCACACGTTGACTGGCCCCACACGTCAGAATTGACCCAGCTGACGTGGCCATTGACTGGGTCCACATGTCAGCGACACTAATCAGCCCCAGTCACTGACCAGTGGACCCCACTGGTCAGGTTTGACCTGAACCTGCCCTGTTGACCTGATAACGTCAGGGTGATGTCATGCTGATGCAGTAAATGATTTTCTGGATTTAAAATAAATCAGAAAATCCAGAAAATTTCCCAAACTTCAAAAATTCATAGAAATTCAACCGTAACTCCAAATTAAATAATTTATATATGAAAAATTATCAGAAAAATCCAGTCTATCCATCTGTACTATTTTCATGCATGTTAGATCAATTTATAGCTGCTGTTTAGGACAATTCAATTAAATGACATTTAAACCTTCACATATGGAATTTGAATTTGAATCTTGGATTCAAACCAACTTCATTTAACTTGTTGCTAGTTGCATTAGCTCAAACCACAACATATTTCTATATCACATTCATGCATCATATTGTTGCATTGCATTGATTGTGTTCTCCCTTGTTTGCCGGTATTTGTCCCCTCTCAGTAGACGACGTTCTGACGATGAGTTCGATGACACCGATGAAGAGCTATATTATCGTCAGAGATGCCAGGCAAGCAAAACCCCCTTGTTCATTCCGATACAATCCCACTCTCTCACTCATGCTCTATTTTACTGCATTAGGACAACAACGATACAACTGTTATTTGCTGCGATAGTTGAACCCCTTTATCCTCTGCATGACCTGTCATTGCCACAGTAAATAGATGAAACCCACTAGCATGAGTAGGAGTTGTTTGAGCCCTGATGTGCCAACTCATTCATGCTTGTTGTGATGCCTGCTATTGCTTAGAGTTGTGTCAGGTCTGATTCATCGGGAATGAATCGGAGGTGTGTGAACATGTCCTACTGTGCGTGAGCTAAGTGTGTGAACACGATTTGGTAAAGGTAGCGGTGAGAGGCCATGTAGGAGTACATGGTGGGTTGTCTCATTGCAGCCGTCCTCAGGAACTGAGTTCTGTGTTTGTGATCCATGAACAGTTACTACCACACATTGGGTTCCGGTAACTCGACCCCTCTCGACTTATTAATCAACATGATCTCTGTCCAGGAGTTGCAGCTAGTTTCTGGTGTTTGTAGGTAGTGTTAGTAGTCTACCAAGTGGCACCCGGTACAGGTGGGCTTGGGACAGACTAGGCACAGTGGCCCGGTGTACCAAGTAGCACCCGGATGGTGGACTTGGGAATCCTGCACACATCGTTTGGGGCCGTGAGCGACACCCCGGCCGGATCTCCTTGCGGATGGAACCCGAATAGGCGATAAACCTGGACGAGAGACTTGTGTGGTTAGTCAGGTCGTGGCCGACACCCTCGTTGGGCTTCCGCTTGAAGGTTGCCGAGTACATGTCGTGTAAACGGCGGTAAGTGGTGAGAGCGTGTGTGAAGAAGTACACCCCTGCAGGGTTAATATGATCTATTCGAATAGCCGTGTCCGCGGAAAAGGACTTCTGGGTTGCCTGTACAGTTCATAGACAAGTGAAAGTGGATACTCTAAAATATGCAAGATAAGCGTGAGTGCTATGGATGGCGTTCTCATAGGGAGACGGGAGCGGATCCATAGTGGTGTATTGATATGGTGAATATGTGGACTCGTGTGCGCCACCTCAAAAGAGTTACTTGCAGTCGTAGTTCAGGTTAGCCATCGAGTCAAAGCTGGCTTGCTGCAGTTAAACCCCACCATCCCCTTGTTGATAATGATGCATATGTAGTTAGATCTGATGTAAGTCTTGCTGGGTACATTTGTACTCACGTTGCTTAATTTATGTTTTTGCAGAGAGACTTCAGTCTCGCTAGTAGTACCGCGTGGACTTCGACGTTTAGCTTGTTACCTCAGCTACGATCTTGTGCCTCGGCAGGATCTGGTAGATAGACAGGCTTCTCAGCCTTTTCCATTTGTAAATGTCTGTACTCAGACATGTCAAGCTTCCGCATGTGCTTTGACTTGTATGCTCTGATTGTTGGGTCATGAGACCCATGTTTGTAATATCTCGCTCCTCGGAGCCTATTGAATAAATACTTGAGTCATAGAGTTATGTTGTGATGCCATGTTGTATTTGCACATATCGAGCATATTGTGTGTATGTTATTGAAATGCTTGGTATGTGTGGGATCTGACTATCTAGTTGTTTATCCTTAGTAGCCTCTCTTACCGGGAAATGTCTCCTAGTGTTTCCACTAAGCCATGGTAGCTTGCTACTGCTCCGGAGCACTTAGGCTGGCCGGCATGTGTCCTTCTTTGTTCCTGTGTCTGTCCCCTCGGGGAAATGTCACGCGATGAATTCCGGAGTCCTGTTAGCCCACTACAGCCCGGTTCACCGGAGTCCTGCTAGCCCAGTGCTACAGCCTGGATTCACTCGCTGATGACCGACACGTTCGTTGTTGGGTCATGTATGCCTGTCCCTGTAAGTTAGTGCCACTTTGGGTTCACGACTAGCCATGTCAGCCCGGGTTCTTTGTCATGTGGATGCTAGCGGCACTATCATATACGTGAGCCAAAAGGCGCAAACGGTCCCGAGCCAGGTAAGGTGGCACCCGTGGGAATACCGTGCGTGAGGCCGCAAAGTGATATGATGTGTTACATGCTAGATCGGTGTGACTTAGGATCGGGGTCCTGACAGCTTTGGTATCAGAGCTTGACTGCCTGTAGGATTACCAAGCCAAACTGGTCGAAGTTGAGTCTAGAAATTCTCTAGTTATATAAGGGAATTGATTGTGAGATGGAACGTAAGGCTCTTTTTACTCCTTTACCCTATGCCATTCTGATCCGAGTCATCTTATCCTTCCTACGGGGTTAAGGAACTAGGCTATCTCTTCTTTCCATCAGGATCACGTGTTACTAATCCGTAGACTTATAAGATTGTTGGATTTAAGTCTCAGTTCAGTTCCTACTACTTCCGTATGTTAATTGTTGATCTCCAAACCTTGATATTGTGCTTCTGAGTGGTTATGCCACCATTTTCGTAGCATGTCTCCAATCTTTCGAGCATTTACATCCGTTATGCTGTCCGAGTCATCCCAGGTTTCTAAATAGTCAGATGCATCTGCAAATCCCTTCCTCCTGTTCCCGATGTGCCTTTGGTCAGATTAATCACACAAATCAGTGAGTTGAGGTACTTTATTGCCTTGACATATATGTTGGAGCTAGTATTATGACCCTAGGTGTCTTAGGGGATCATCCAGTAATCTAGCCATGTTCGTGTTTCCAGTGTGATGATTCTGGCCATCATTCTCGAAAGCATCCTGTGATGCCAACTAGTTAGTAGGTATTCTACTTCTGGGTTTTGAACCTGAGATTTACCCTACTTACCTCATGTTGATAGCGATTGCTTGTTCCTTTAGGATACTAGTAACCTTTGCGTTAGTCCTCGAGGTCCGTGGTATTTCCTTCTTCCAAATACTATGAACCGCTTATGGCAGAAGTTCCTTGAACCAAGAGATCACAACAAGAATGCTCTCGATGAGTTCTCGATTCTATGTTGATACTCTGCTAGTCCTACCTCTCTGCATGGATTACCTGGAAGAAACTTGTTGAACTTGGTTCGACATACTAATCTATGCATCCACAACTCAGAAAACCGTATGTTCCTTTGAGTTGTCCCTCTTTAGTTGTCTTCTGACCCTCATCTATCAATTGATAGTCAAGAGTGTGCGTGTCTTCATTCATCGATGCTTATCACTCTTGTAGTCCGTCAAGCCATTCTATTTCGGAATGACTAGGAGAAACAAACTCCAGTACCTCGTCCATATCCAGGATTGGGTCAAAGTAGTTGTATCTCGCAGATCAAAATGCTAACCCAACTCTGGTTCTATTCTACCCTGAAGTATTACCCACTTTATGTCAGGAATGTCATGAGGGTTGCACCTTCTCTTATGGATTCTTGATGTAGTGATACTTCTCACCATGGTTATTCATTTCTTGGTCCATGTCTTATGGCAACCGGAATGCCGACAAGTGAATCATGATGTGTGAAATCTATACTCCTAGCAACTATGTTGCTTGGTAGTTAAATGGACAATAACCTCATTCTTAGTGTGTTGGTTCTTGAATCATCATTCTAAGATAGATCGTGCTACCTAGTCCTTATTTCCGGTGCACC
Organism: Triticum aestivum; assembly: GCF_018294505.1. Lineage (NCBI taxonomy): Eukaryota > Viridiplantae > Streptophyta > Magnoliopsida > Poales > Poaceae > Triticum > Triticum aestivum. The sequence goes on along the minus strand of NC_057801.1, from coordinate 489,691,150 downwards.
TTTCGATCAATGAGTTGGGGCTATGCCAATCCCTTGCTTATTTGATCATCTCGTCTTGCCCTGAAAAGCAAGATTGTTCTCGAGCTTAATAGCATATCGGTGGTTCGTGATTTTTCGATTATCTTCTCAGAAGTATCACCAGGTTGTCACCTGACCGCTATGTTGAGCTCGTGACCAAGTTGGTTTTCGAAACCACCCTTTCTCCAAGAATCCGTGTTGGATACCCTGAGCTAGTTGGATAAGCTAAACAACAACTTGGAGAGTTGGAAGATAAAAACTTGTCCGACTCAGTTCATCCAAAAGGGATATCCTTGTGCGTGTGTGTTGAAGAAAGATGATATCTTCCTCGACTGACCCTCGTGATCAGTTAGTGGACCTATCATCTTATCCAATCTTTGATTTGAGTGTGGGCTATTCTCAGATCAAATCAGAACCAATGATATTCGTAATGTTGTCTTACTCGTGGTTGATTCCTCGAGCATACACCATTACATCCTTTGGTCTGACCAATACTATCACATTGTTCACATAACGGTGGAAGTCCAGTGATATGGAAATTCCGATGAGTTGCTGTTGAGCCCATCAACATCATTTTTTCTTCTCCAAGATCTTGTTGGACAATAAGTTAGTGTTGGAAACTTTTGAAAGCATTTTCTTCATGCTAGCTCATGAAGTATTTGTTTGATGAAAGCAGTGACTTCCTCTTATACACGTGCATTTGGTGAAAGTTGCCGCCGTGAATTTGAGGAAGTTAGCTTTGCTTCCTCTGGAATCATCCCAAGTCAGTCATGCACACGTGCGAAGTATTCTGTGGTCTGGAGACTTGCAACCTTCATTCCATATGTGTCCCGAGCACACGAAGTCACTGATTGATTTGTTCAAGGAGAAGAAGTTCCTTCATTGGAGCTAATCATATGACTTATGCAAGGACTTCGTTATCCACGGTGATGGTTCCCAACCAGAACTCGGTAGTGTTTTATTGTAAGACTACCACGTGGTCATGCTTGTCTAGGACATCGTGTTCACATGTTTGTAGCAGAACCAGCTCATGTTTTGGAGCTTGCTATCGAAGTTCATTCCCCGAGAACCTCACAACGCCATCTCGTTGATTTGTGTTGCAAACTTTCATTTTTTCTCTCTAGACTTGATGAGTCTGGAATATCCTGACACCAACCAGATCTGAATCTCAGGCAGGTATGATGGTTGGAACGTGTATGATGGTTGGAACGTGTCCCAAGAATTATAATATTGGTCTGTCTGTAACCCGGTAAAGTGGATGTCATGGCCAACACACCCAGCCAGAGGACCTAATATTGTAGTATCTTGATTGAGGAAGTTGGCCATCTCCCCATAAGGATTTCGTAGGATTTATTTCCTAGTTGTCCCTTATGGATTTTTAATGATTTATTTAAATCCAAAAAAGGATTACTGCGTCAGCCTGACATAGGTGTGACGTCAGCAGGTCAACTGGGTCGGCCAGGTCAAACCTGACCTGTGGGACCCATACGTTAGTGTCTCAGGCTGGCTTGAGTGAATGACAGGTGGGACCGGTCAACGATGACTGGGCCAGAGTCAAAGCTGACACATGGGGTCCACGACATTAACACTAATTTAACAGAAAAATAAACTAACCTAAACAGGCACGGGGGCCCACATGGCAGTGGCTCTGGGGGGGGGAGGGGTGTTAAGCTGTCAGGACCCCGATCCTAAGTCACACCGATCTAGCATGTAACACATCATATCACTTTGCGGCCTCACGCACGGTATTCCCACGGGTGCCAACTTACCTGGCCCGGGACCGTTTGCGCCTTTTGGCTCACGTATATGATAGTGCCGCTAGCATCCATATGACAAAGAACCAGGGCTGACATGGCTAGTCGTGAACCCAAAGTGGCACTAACTTACAGGGACAGGCATACATGACCCAACAACGAACGTGTCGGTCATCAGCGAGTGAATCCAGGCTGTAGCACTGGGCTAGCAGGACTCCGGTGAACCGGGCTATAGCGGGCTAACAGGACTCCGGAATTCATCGCGTGACATTTCCCCGAGGGGACAGACATAGGAACAAAGAAGGACACATGCCGGCCAGCCTAAGTGTTCCGGAGCAGTAGCAAGCTACCATGGCTTAGTGGAAACACTAGGAGACATTTCCCGGTAAGAGAGGCTACTAAGGATAAACAACTAGATAGTCAGATCCCATACATACCAAGCATTTCAATAACATACACACAATATGCTCGATATGTGCAAATACAACATGGCATCACAACATAACTCTATGACTCAAGTATTTATTCAATAGGCTCCGAGGAGCGAGATATTACAAACATGGGTCTCATGACCCAACAATCAGAGCATACAAGTCAAAGCACATGCGGAAGCTTGACATGTCTGAGTACAGACATTTACAAATGGAAAAGGCTGAGAAGCCTGTCTATCTACCAGATCCTGCCGAGGCACAAGATCGTAGATGAGGTAACAAGCTAAACGTCGAAGTCCACGCGGTACTACTAGTGAGACTGAAGTCTCTCTGCAAAAACATAAATTAAGCAACGTGAGTACAAATGTACCCAGCAAGACTTACATCAGATCTAACTACATATGCATCATTATCAACAAGGGGATGGTGGGGTTTAACTGCAGCAAGCCAGCTTTGACTCGGTGGCTAACCTGAACTACGACTGCAAGTAACTCTTTTGAGGTGGCGCACACGAGTCCACATATTCACCATATCAATACACCACTATGGATCCGCTCCCGTCTCCCTATGAGAACGCCATCCATAGCACTCACGCTTATCTTGCGTATTTTAGAGTATCCACTTTCACTTGTCTATGAACTGTACAGGCAACCCAGAAGTCCTTTCCGCGGACACGGCTATTCGAATAGATCATATTAACCCTGCAGGGGTGTACTTCTTCACACACGCTCTCACCACTTACCGCCGTTTACACGACATGTACTCGGCAACCTTCAAGCGGAAGCCCAGCGAGGGTGTCGGCCACGACCTGACTAACCACACAAGTCTCTCGTCCAGGTTTATCGCCTATTCGGGTTCCATCCGCAAGGAGATCCGGCCGGGGTGTCGCTCACGGCCCCAAACGATGTGTGCAGGGTTCCCAAGTCCACCATCCGGGTGCTACTTGGTACACCGGGCCACTGTGCCTAGTCTGTCCCAAGCCCACCTGTACCGGGTGCCACTTGGTAGACTACTAACACTACCTACAAACACCAGAAACTAGTTGCAACTCCTGGACAGAGATCATGTTGATTAATAAGTTGAGAGGGGTCGAGTTACCGGAACCCAATGTGTGGTAGTAACTGTTCATGGATCACAAACACAGAACTCATTTCCTGAGGACGGCTGCAATGAGACAACCCACCATGTACTCCTACATGGCCTCTCACCGCTACCTTTACCAAATCGTGTTCACACACTTAGCTCACGCACAGTAGGACATGTTCACACACCTCCGATTCATTCCCGATGAATCAGACCTGACACAACTCTAAGCAATAACAGGCATGACAACAAGCATGAATGAGTAAGCACATCAGGGCTCAAAATACTCCTACTCATGCTAGTGGGTTTCATCTATTTACTGTGGCAATGACAGGTCATGCAGAGGATAAAGGGGTTCAACTACCGCAGCAAATAACAGTTGTATCGTTGTTGTCCTAATGCAGTAAAATAGAGCAGGAGCGAGAGAGTGGGATTGTATCGGAATGAACAAGGGGGTTTTGCTTGCCTGGCACCTCTGAAGATAATATAGCTCTTCATCGGTGTCATCGAACTCATCGTCGGAACGTCATCTACTGAGAGGGGACAAATACCGGCAAACAAGGGAGAACACAATCAATGCAATGCAACAATATGATGCATGAATGTGATATAGAAATATGTTGTGGTTTGAGCTAATGCAACTAGCAACAAGTTAAATGAAGTTGGTTTGAATCAAAGATTCAAATTCAAACTCCATATGTGAAGGTTTAAATGTCATTTAATTGAATTGTCCTAAACATCAGCTATAAATTGATCTAACATGCATGAAAATAGTACAGATGGATAGACTGGATTTTTCTGATAATTTTTCATATATAAATTATTTAATTTGGAGTTACGGTTGAATTTCTATGAATTTTTGAAGTTTGGGAAATTTTCTGGATTTTCTGATTTATTTTAAATCCAGAAAATCATTTACTGCGTCAGCATGACATCACCCTGACGTCATCAGGTCAACGGGGCAGGTTCAGGTCAAACCTGACCAGTGGGGTCCACTGGTCAGTGACTGGGGCTGATTAGTGTCGCTGACATGTGGACCCAGTCAACGGCCACGTCAGCTGGGTCAATTCTGACGTGTGGGGCCAGTCAACGTGTGATGTGGCCAGGTCAAACTGACCTGTGGGGCCCGTAGGGTTAGTGTAACCTAAACAGGAGCTAAGCAAGGTTAGTTAAGCAGTGGGGCCCATCCGTCAGTGAGCTATGGGGTTAGTTAGTGGCATCATTAGCCACTAATGACGGTGCCACGTCAGCAGCCACCGGAGTTGGACGCTGGCGACCAAACCCAACGGCGGAGGATCGCCGGAGTTGCTCGGAACGGCGCTAACGAGCACCGTTTCGCTCGTGGTTTGCGGCTACGGCGGGCTGGCGGTGCGGTGCATCTAAAGGAGGCAGCGGGAGGTGCCGGGGTGCAGTGTAGCGGCGGCGGCGATGGGCGGAGCGGCGGGCGGAGTTCGGCCGGGTGCGGGAACGCGGCTGCAGCGCTCGATAGAGCGAGTTGGGGTGCGGGTTGGGTTCCTGGCGAGGTCTGGAGCACGTTCACGTGCCCAGGAGCAACGAATATGGCCTCTGGCCATGGCGGCGAGGAGCTCAGGCGGCGGCGCGAATCGGTCACCGGCGGAACGGTGGCCATGGCGAGAAAAGGAGCACGGGAGCAAGGGGAGAGGAGGCAGGGGCTCATGGCGAGTCAGTTGGAGCAGACGGCGAGTCGGTTGGAGCAGACGGCGAGCTCGGGGGAGGTCGGACGGCAATGTAGCGAAGCCGGCGATCTCGGGCGGCCGGAGATGGGGAAGACGGCGTGGGCGGTGATGCAGGGTTCTCGGCGTTGTGTAGCTCCATGGAGAGGTCGGGTGCGCCGAGGCGGAGCCTTTGGTCACTCTGGTGGGGTGGAACGACGGTGGTGGCTACGACTGCGACGAACGGCGGCGACGGGCGCGCTCGGTGGTCGCGTGGGAGAGAAACAGAGAAGGGGGAGGGAGAGCAGCGAGTGAGGGAGAGGAGAGAGGGGCCACCAGGGGGGTTCGTGGCATCGCGGTGGCGTGAGGGGGAGGCTCGGGAACGCCTCGGTGGAAGCAGGAGGTGGAGGCCTCGGGCGCGCTGGCGTCGACACGCCTCTGCCTACTGGCAGAGGTTGAAGACGGTGGGGAGTTGGGCTGGGCCTCAACCACAGTGCTGGGCCGGAAGGGGCGCTAGGTGGGCTGCAGGTAAGTCCAGGTAAACCTTTCTCTCTCTCTCTAATAATTGTTCCTGTTTTCTATTTTGCTTTTCTGTTTTTGATTTAGTAATAATACTAAACCATTTTTTTAAAACTCCTGAGAAAATTTGTGGGCACTTTTAAAATGTTTACTAACAGCCCTCAAATGTTTTTAGAATTATTGAAGCATTTAAAATATTTATAGCAATTAAATGCTCCAATTCAAAAACTGATGATTTAATCCAAAAACCTGAAATGACCTAGGGAAAATATGCACCAATTTTTGTCAGAGGTTTTCACCAGTTTCAAAAATGATGGACTTTTCCTAAAGTCACTTTGGGTTTATTGGAAGTGATTTTATTTGAGCCTATTTGAATTCATTTGGTGCTAGGGTTTGAAAAATCCCCATTTCAAGTTCATTTGGAAAATTAAACATGACGCACACATGAAGGGCTAGCCTACTGCATACCAGGACTAGGGATGTGACAATGGTGGAAGCCACCCACTTGCCTCCTGCTCCGGACATGACTAACTATGCGGAGAAAACCTGGACTAGGGCGCTGGAGCTCGAGGGGGCAAGAGTATGCGAGGGAGGAAGAAGGCGTGGGTAAGAATGGGGAACTTTTATCCCTTTATATAGGCGACGAAAGCGGTGCGCCTCCCCACTAGCCTATTGAGAATCGCTTACTTCCCAAGCGCCACGATTGATGGCACGGGGGGATTACCCATACCCGTATTGATGAGAATCCCGTGATAAGGGGACATGATCTCTGCTTTGACAAGACGTGTCAAGAAAACCGCCTCGCAATGCGCACTATGGCTGGTTGTGAAAAAACGGTTCGAATAATTACCTGACTCTAATGGCATGTCATGTCGTCTAAAAGTTGTCAACTGAAGCATCATTCTCTCTACGGTGGTATGTGAAGATCATTTTGCAGATCCGGAGACGACCAACGTGTTCGATGATAACCTTGGAGTATTCGGAGGAGGAACCCGCCTTGCAATGCCGAAGACAAGACTGCGCGCCGGACTCATCGTCATTGAAGCCTGGTTCAGGGGCTACTGAGGGAGTACTGGATAAGGGGGTATCCGAACAGCCGGACTATATTCATCGCCCGGACTATAGAAGCGTCAAGATACAAGACTCAAGACTTCGGCTCGTGTCCGGAGAGGACTCTCCTTTGCGTGGAAGGCAAGCTTGGCGATCCGGATATTATGTTTCCTTCCTTGTAACCAACTCCATGTAAACCCTAGCTCTCCGGTGTCTATATAAACCGAAGAGGATGGTCCTTAGAAGGCCGATCACAATTACAATCATACCATCATAGGCTAGCTCTTAGGGTTTAGCCTCTACAATCTCGTGGTAGATCTACTCTTGTATTCCACATATCTTCAATATTAATCAAGCAGGAAGTAGGGTTTTACCTCCATCGAGAGGGACCGAACCTGGGTAAACATTGTGTCCCTTGCTTCCTGTTACCATCAGCCTAAGACGCACAGATCAGGACCCCCTATCCGAGATCCGCCGGTTTTGACACCGACACGGGGTGCCTCCAATTCCAACCGCTGCTCCGAACTGTAATTTGGTGCATTGCACGTGGAACAAGACGGTGGATGAACCACATGTCGGCCAAAGGGGTCCTGTTAAGTGTGTCGCCATTTCGTGTGCGTACTGACCCTGCTTGAGTTGCTACGCCAACACGACAGGAGCAGCCTACCACTTGGTTTTGCTCCTTGGTGAATCCCGACTATATTGATCTAAAAAGATACGTGCTGAACTACCCTCTCCGTCTTGGTTTTTTATTTCGAGGCGTCTCGGTTTATAGGGCGTGCACGTAGTTCTAGGTCATCCATTTGACTAACTAAATATGAGTTACTATGTCACAAAAAGTATATCATTGGATTCTTAAGCGGATGTAGTTGTATTTAAAAGTCGAGGGCGGGACTTTTCCTGCACAATAGGCAGGGGAGTTCTGCCTAGTCTGTTCGAGAGAGACGCGAGAAGATGAGGGAGTAGCCTGCTGCAAACGTAGGGCTGTGTGATTTGACAGCGAGTTATTGCTGGATAGGTGGGGCCCCGTGATTTGACTTGCCATTATCATTTTAACTGCGGCGCTACGACCGGCGTGAGTCTCCCGATTCCTGACAACCTCCATACAGGTGCCTCTCCCAATGCTCCACCATGTAGTTGAGGCTGGCTCTTGCATGAGATCCCACTTCTCCACTTTTTCCTTGCCTCTTTCCTCCACATATGCAAAAATGCCATGTAAAGCGGGCTTATAGCCCACTATTGTAGTACTTACTTGCTCCTACAAGTGCTAAGCTTGTCACATAGGCATAAAGTCTGATGTGGCAAGTTTTGGTGACCCAAGGAAGAAACGGTGCTAAGCGTGTGTACCTAGGTGAAAAGGCAATTTTGAGTCTATAGCTAATTAAATGAAGCAAATTTAGCAACAAAAAACTAATAAGCACCTATGCATTGGGGACTTGATTGCTAAGCAATTTAATGCCCTTAGCACCTCATCTAAGCACCATTTCATTGGAAGAGGTCACTCCTTGGCAAATGTAATAAATACTACTACGAAGAAAGAGATAGAGAGAAGTAAAAAAACAATACACTTATAGCCAACCTTATAGCTAATCTTGTTGTAGTATGAGTGACTAAGTGATGACATGCCAACATCAGATAGCCTAACACACCATGTTAAATCTCCTAGGGCGTGACCGCGCGAGCGACGTGACGGTCGTGGTAGGCGCGACCATGATACGGGCTGCTGGCAACCCTTGGATCTGAGATTGAACGGTCGCATGCTAAGTTGCTGAAAATTTGCAGAATAACCCTCCAGGATAGGATATTCACCCATAGGTCTAGAATCACGCCATGCAACCGTTCGATCTCAAATCCAAGGGCTCTCGGAATCCCGTATCATGGGAGAATGGAAAGCCACTACCCTGCCGTTCGCACGCTGGCAGTTCACTCCAACTCGTCCTCGCACGTCCTTTAGTATTATGGCAGTTCGCTCCTAGTCGTCCCGTCCTTTCACATTACAGCAGTTCCACTAATCCTAACCCTCCTCCCAAATCCATGGCGTCCCAAATCTCCATGATCAGTGGTGAGTACAAGGTTAGAACCATCACCGGCGATGAGTTCGACGTCATCTACACCCGTTCTTCCGCGACGGTGAAAGGATGCCTTTCTCGCTTCAGATGCATGTTCAAAAACTCAGATGATGAGTGGGTCGCTGGCCTAGATGTTGAGTACACCACAGTCCTGGGACGAGAGAAGGATCTAAAGGACGAAGAGAGGAAGAAGCCTGCCGTGATCCAGGTTTGCGTGCATGACTTATGCTTGGTCTACCACATATGCCATGCCGATGTTGAATGTTTGGATTTTAAGAACTTCCTCGAGAGCAACCTAGTCAAATTCGTTAATGTAGACTTTACGAACAACAAAGAAGTCCTGGGTCGGATAGGCCTCGTTGTAGGCAACCCCTTTGACCTCCAGAAGAATCGGCTGCTGCCCTCCGGTGGCCAGCCTTCAATGTTGACCCTAGCAGGAGCCATGGTTCATCCTTCGTACGGTAAAATGGAGAAACCTCATTACACATTTCATCGTCAGGCATGGCAGCAGAATGTACTAGATATAGACCACATCCACTACGCTGCAATGGATGGCTACCTTTGTTTCAATATCTACAAGGGTTGGATGAAGAGCAAGAGCCAAGTGTGCGGTTCAAGCAAAGAAGTATCGGCCAAGAGGAAGAGGGACAAGGACGAAGTCGAGGACGTGGACGAGGACTACGAGTGAGTAAGGTGTAAGTGTCGTTGCTCATGGTGGTTCTAATGCAGTGTCTACCGGATTAGTTGCATAGTTTAATTTCAGGTGTGCTTAGTTAAATTTGAGGGGTCTGTTATGCTGAGCCCCCAGCAGAACTATGTTATGTTTCTCCTTGTTACTTTAACTCTTCAGTATGTACATACTACTAGTATTTCTTTAATAGAATTTAGCACACCAATTAAGCACGTACTAGCTTTTTTAATAGTACTATATGCATAATTTGGCGACGAGCGCTCTCTATATGTACCACCATTTTTTTAATTTCAATTTTTGCTCCATGGCGCAATCCATTGATACTACTACTGTACAAAAGTATAGATTTTTTAAAAGGCTAGAGTACTGTTCATCACATATATAGCCAGTTAAATTTTCAACCTAGAACGACGTGCATGCCATGTAAACCGATACAGAGGAAGTATAGTAAAAATGAGGTGATTTTACCGAGCGATCGACGGGGGAGCATGGCCTGTCATGCGGTCCCACGTGTCATGATGTACCAAGGTGATGCACGTGTCCCTCTTGAGGCAGAAGCAATACTACGGGGCTGTTTGGTTCTAGGACTAGCATTGCCACACTTTGCCATAAATTTTTGCCAAACTTGCCTAAGGTTAGTTCAACAAAATGAGAGCTACAAGTTGGCAAGCCTAAGGGAATCTTGCCACACTTTTTTGTGTGTATGCCATGTGGGGCCCAAGTGTGGCTTGCCTAAGGTGTGGCTTGAACCAAACACTCACCTAAGTTGGTCAAACATGCCTAAGCTTAGGTGTGGCAATCTTTAACAAAGTTAGTCACAAACCAAACAACCGCTACATGGTTTGAGATGATGGCAAACCGAAGTGTGAAATAATGGTTGCTTTGTCCGTCTGGGAAGGTGCGGCATTGTGATTTGACGTATCATTGCTCAGTACTACTACTGGGCTGGTACGAGTGGGGTACGTCCCCCCTGCTGTTCTGCACTGTTATTTGGTGCTGGACACGTCGACCCGATTGCTATATGTCCCACATGTCGGCGACAGGAAGTACATAATTCATGAAAGGCAGCATCGACGGAGGAGTATACTATAGAATTCATGCAAGGGAGCGAGTTAGTTTTGGAAAAATCTATTTTTACGGAGTACGTACCCACTAGGGTTTATAGGGCTCATCTAAAAAACATTCATTTTTCCGTTTGATAAGTCTCAATTCTACTAGTACTAGTAGTAGTACCTTTACATGTTGGATTTCGAGGTGCCCTAGATCACCCGATGCAAGCAGTGTCAAGAGGAAACTCACCAATGCATGTAGAAGTTCATGGAAATTTAGTGGTCATTCATGCATTAGTTCTAATTAATGCCTCGATAAACATAACTTCTTGAGAAAAACGAGCGTACTAATTACTTGTGCAAACTATGAAATTAGTTCGACCACTCACCGTCTACCTTGGTTGGAGAGATTTTGAAATTGAGCCATAAACTGGAAAGGAGGGAGTAGTAACTTTTGTCTCGATTACTATTTGTGGCCTTGTATAGATGCAAAATGTATTTTTTTTATAGTGGCCTTGTATAAGTAAACGGAGGGAGTACTAAAGGACATATATATTCCAAACAATATGATAATCTCTCTAACCAAGGTACGCAGTAGGGACGAGGAGTAAACAGAGGGAGTAGTAAAATTTTCTCCTCGTCCTACGAGCCACCGCGCGTGTGGGCGAGGGAGCGGGCATAAGGCATACAATAGTACTACTACTACTACTCGTAAGCAAGCTTCACCTCATCTCGCGAGCCACCGCGCCCGTGGGCGGGGGAGACGGCGTACTAAGCAAGCTTCTCCTCATTCCGCGAGTTGATGAGACACATCAAAAGTACTCCAGTGTATAGAGCCTTGCCTCTAAGGTAGGCCCCACATGGTTTGCCTCTTTTTTAACATAACACGTCAAGTCGCAATTTGTTTGTTCACCCGTGGTAGACGATCCTCCCTCCACCAAGTGGACAACCAGTACACGTGTCAAATTACCACGTGAGCTGCCTTTTCGTACAGAAATGAGCTCCACCGTGTACCCGCACGGGTGTGGTTGGGAAAGAGACGGGAGTACGTGCGCTGTGCATGCACCTCTTCTCTTCGTGCACGTCCCCCACCTACGTGGGTGTGTGTGAGAGAGGTACAAACCTAGACATAATGCGCCATCCATCCCCATGCCTCCGCCCAGTCCAAGCACCAGTCACCACCACGCCCCACTCCTCCTCACCTTATCTCTCATCTTTCTCCCTCCATTTTTATATACTAGGGGCCACTATCAAAATTACAATTCATAGATATACAAGGCCACTAACACTAATCGATGCAATATTAATGGTCTTTGCTCATGGTACTAGCAAAGGAGGACATTAATTATCCCTTGCATGCATGCATGGGTTTTTAAAAAATGCATCTTGATGTTCTGTGCAATGCACGAGCATCTTGCTAGTCCATGAAAACAACACATGGCAAAATTCCACGGCGAACGAGGGATTTGAATCTGTTGGGAGGGGTTGTTTGGATCTTGCCCGGGGTAGCCAAAATATTGGCGACACTTTTGTCCACCGATGAACGAGGAATGGCTCGAGTGCTCATGCATCCTCCAGCGCACATGTTGGAGACGAGCTCACACGAGCTGTGTTTGTTTTGTCCCACCACGTCACCCGAGATGCCCCGCAGACCGACCGGTGACCAGCAAATTACGCCGTCCAACCGTAGCCGCACACATTATGACAACAACTCAACCAACCGGATGAAATTCATGCAAACACATAGACAAACTGATATTTCATATAAACAACGACAGAAATCATATAAAAGACCGGATTTTCATACAAACATGATAGATTTCATTACATTCAAATGAACTACATGGTGCTAGTTCTGGACAACACAGGTATATAATACCTGGCCTAAATGGTTGCCTGCCGATCGATTTGTGTTCCTCATGTCCGGCAGTACGATCACCGGACTACCGGGAGCCCCGGAGGTATATGCTTTAGCGCAAAGGACGGCTCGCTTCCCCACTGCCCACTTGATATCATTGGGTGACGCCAAAGATGATGGTGGCCGGCATCGGTTCGAGTTCATCACCGGCCACTACTTCGCCATGGCTGGTACCGGCTCGAGTTCATCCTAACATTCCCCTCTTTCGTGGAGCCCATGCGGGGTCGACGAAGGTCCTCGCAACAAAAGGTGGCCTTCATGGGACCCAAGCGGCGGCGGCCTCCCCTGTTCTACTTCTCTTCGATGATGGCGGCGAACGCGGAGGCGCTAGCCACCGACTCGTCGCTCTCCGCGCACCCGGCTTCTGTCGCTGCTTGCATGGCGCGGCCGCCGACATGGGAGTCTCGGCCACAGAAACGGGAGAAACGGTACGAGGCGGCGGCATGGACGGTAGCAACGATGCCCGTGCGCTGCTCCTCGTCGAGCTGGCCTGGAGCGGTGAGTTGTTGAACCGCGTACCGACTTGGGGTGGCAACTGGCTCTGTTGGGCGAGGGGAGGGAGGTGGATCAGCGAGCTGCGTAGCTTGTATCTGGCGGGCTACCCAGCCGGCTTGGATGCGGAATAACTACTCTTCGTAAGCCATTGTAAGAGTGGACAAAATGGTGAAGGAGGAGATAGGGGAGCGGCGGGGGCGTGCGATTCTTGGCCGGTGTTTGGCCTCGTTTAAACAGGAGATTAAATAGATGGCAGACGGGAGGAGCTCGGCCGACTTTGCGTTTAATGTCGGCCCGGTCATGAACGGGCGTGTGTACAGAGTGGGTTTCTCGGCTTCCACACGGGCGGGTTTCAAGGAGGCGTTTGAATGCGGTAAGGAGGCGTGTTCAGCCGGGCGTGCAGCGAATGGCGCCCTCGACTCTGACATAGGACACCACACTGTTCTTCCACTGATGTGTGGGCTCTTTGGGTACATGGCCTGCATGTCAGTGACCGAACGCAGGCAACACACATCAGAGGAACCTTTGGTGGGCCAGGGCGGTCAGAAGCAGGCATTTCATAAACCGATGATTGTTCATTGAGTGTGACATCATCTTTTTCATGTAGATAAGCCTACTATGTTGATAGCCCGTTCGATACGTTGTGATTCATAAAGACCGCTACAAACATTAATGTTCTGCTTATCACAGATAAGATTGATTAATACCCGTAAAAATACATGTCCTTAACAAAGGGTGCATGCACGTATAGGTTGAGCGTGTGTCTTGCGTCATGTGCTGTGTGCATGCAGGCGTGCGAGTGTTGCGTGCGTGCAAGGATACGTTACAGTGTTGCATGCATGGGTGCATACGTGCATGTGTTTGTGAGTGCATGTGTATGTGTCAGTGTTGCACGCCTGCATGTGTGCGTGTGTACGTTATGTGTACGTGTCAGTGTTGCACGCCTGCACGTGTGCATGCATGTGTACGTGCGGGGTGAGGCTTTCATCTCTAGTCATTAGACTTTCGAGCCGTTGGATACGAAATCAAGGGCCTCCAGTTTATCATCAAACACCACCCCCCCTGAGCCGCCAGCCACCATCGGCTGAACCGCCGGCCCTCGCCGCCCGCGGCCGGCCCGCGCCACCATGCCACCCCACCCTCCCCGAAACCATTCCCCACTGCCGGTCCACCGCCGCACCGGC